>NC_056749.1:628284931-628435775 GCF_019279795.1 Protopterus annectens
TATATATATATATATATATATATATATATATATATATATATATATATATATATACACACACACACACACACACACACACACACACAGATGGTACGTTTAGGAGATTTTTAGATGTGTAGTTATTTATTTTTCTATTTAATTGTTTCATAGAATGCTGTGGGTCTGTCTGTCTCTGCCGGTAGTTTCCTGCCTGTCCTCCCTGTTCTTGTTTTGGTATTCTTCTTGGTGGCTTTGGAACTGCCCGCTCCTCTTGTAAATGTGTGTTTGAAGACTCCTCCTGGTTCTATCTCATTTGCTCACTCAACCGAGTACAGTGAGATTATATTTTGACTTCAGGCACTCCTACCAGTCCCATCTGTTCAGCTCTATCCTAGGTGTGTTCCAGTCTAGTGTTACTAGTATACTCTACTTAATACAAAGAGAACATTTGTGAAGGGCAATACATTTAGATCCTTAATTATGAATTGTCTTCTGTTTCTCCTTTCTCCCTTTCCACTTTCCAAAAAAAAAATAAAATAAAAATTTCTAAGCGTGTTTCTTGCCTTTCCTGTAACTAGTCTAGTCCAGATACAGATTTGCTGTAACCAGAACTGTTTGTAATAAGCATCTGAGCCACCAAAGCCTTTCTGTGTTAGAGGGAAGCCTTGTAGCTTATCAGTGGGAGCGGTAAGTACTAGGTAGCATATCTACCACAAGAGTGGTTTCTGGATAAGAAATATTAGTTTATTGGCCATCTGGCAGTTTCTCCATCTTTCTGGTTTGAAAGCCAGCTTTTGCGCTTGTTTCCCACATTTCCTATAACTAATCCAGTCCAGATACAGATTTGCTGTATCCAGGACTGTTTGTAAGCTTCTGAGCCCCCCCCCCCCCCCAAGCCTTTTTGTATTGGAGGGAAGCCTTCTAGCTCATCAGTGGGAGTGGAAAGCACTAGGTAGCCTATCTATCACAAGAGTGGTTTCTGGGCCAGAAATTGTAGTTTATTGGCCATTTGGCAGTTTTTCCATCTCTTTCAACTTACTGGTTTAAAAGCACGCGTTTACGCTTGTTTTCCATCTTTCCTGTAACTAGTCTAATCCAGATACAGATTTGCTATATTTAGGACTGTTTGTAAGCTTCTGAGCCCCCCACGCCTTTCTAGCTTATCAGTGGGAGTGATGAGCACTAGGTAGCCTATCTACCACAAGATTCAGGTACAGATTCTTAATTTTAGCACTTGAATTTGCTTATTTGTGCTGAGCACTTGTTCAGAACTTGTTGTTAGCACTAAATAAGCTACAAATTACTACAACATTCAACCTTTGTCTTTACCTAGAGGAAAACAGTTTTTATATACTTTCCTCACTTGCTTAGAGAAAAACAGCTCTTCTACCCGCTCTCCTCACTTGTCTAGAGGAAAGTAGTTTTTTATTCAGGCATGTCCAAGGGTCAGCTCCCAGTGTTCTCGACTATCTGATGAATCTGGGCATCTTGGGGCAATGTAGCAATTGCCTCGTGTACACAGACAACCCTTTCCTCCTACCACCCAGCACCACAACCTGCGAGAGGTGCACGTATCTAGGCAAACTGGAGGCAAAGCTCTCTCCAACTAAGACTGAAATTGATAGTCAAGAGGAGAAGGTAAACACTTGCACCACACCACACTCCTCAGATAGTCTCACTAAACCTACACCACCAAAATCCACACATAGAAATACAAAAACATTCGCGGAGGCCCTCAATAATAATCTGCTCAAGCAACAGAGACCTGCAAAGCAGAAACGCAAGCAACCTCCACCCCCCAACACAACCCAAATGACACATAGCCCACAGACTCATTGTGCCACTCAACCACAGCCCATAAGGCAAAACAACGTACTGAACACACTAGTCATAGGTGACTCTGTTGTCAGGCATGCTGATGTCCCACTAACCAGACTAAACAAGGAGAAGGTTACTGTCAGCTGCCTGTTGGGTGTCAGGATCCTCCACATAACCCACGCACTCAGGTCACTCCACAACAAGTACAAATATGGCTCTGTCATTGTCCATGTTGTGTGAATGACCTGAGACGTACCTCCCTGGACGACATGAAAAGAGACATGGAAGAGCTCTCCGATCTTGTAGCCCAGGCAGGTATGACCCTAATCCTGAGTAGCATCTTGCCATCACCCAGAGCGATACCGCAGTACAAAAACAAAATGATTGACTTCAACAATTGGCTAAGCTTCTGGTGTCATTCTAAAGGGATCCAGTCTCTGTCTGCCTGGGACGACATGGTCGATGGACCACGATGCTTTGCCAGAGATAGCCTTCACCTGTCACCCCTGAGATTCTGGATACTGGCTAAGGCTCTTGCTGCCCATATAGTGCCTTTTTTAGGCAAGGTTCATATGACAAATTCACAACTGTAACAGGAACAGGCAAGCAAAAACTGAGGGTAATGCTACTCAGTGCTAGAAGTCTAAATCTCAAAATGCACTCCCTCAAGGCACTCCTTAAAATGGATAACATCAATATCTGTGCAGTGACTGAGACCTGATTCAAAGCACCAGAGAGCACCCCTGTATTACCAGCTATAACTCATACCACCACTCTTTTTGGCCACCTAACCTGGACCTGAACATCAAAGGCGGAAGTGTGTCCATATTCATTAAGGATATCCACACCTCCAGGCTAGTTGCTCAGCATAATGCATCCAGGGTTATCAAAGTGCAACTAACTCTGGGCAAAACTACAATCCAAATTGTAGCTTGTTACAGATCCCCCACCATGCCCCAGGATTCCCACTCTTCGTTTCCTGATATACTGGAAAATATTAGGGTTCAACCAAACACCCTAATAATGGGTGATTTCAACTACCCCACCATAAACTGGGAAAACTACTCCCGTACCAACTCCTTCGCTCAGCGCTTTGTGGAATTTATAAATTCCAATCCCCTGGATCAAGTTATCCACACCCCCACCAGGGGCAACAATATCCTAGACCTAGTCATTACCAACATGAGTTACCGGTGTTCCACACTTGAAGTCAACTCCTCATTGGTCAGATCCAACCATAAACTAATCACCCTTCATATCCACATTCCGCCCCCATCCCCCATTAAGGAAATCACGGTAAAAGATTTCTCCAAAGCCAACTTCATGCTTCTTAAGACAGAAGTGGCAAACTTCATGACACCCCTGCAGATGGACAGTGCAGTTCAGACTGCTGAATCCTACACAGATGCACTTTTTAAGCGCTTACACGAGTGCATGTATCGTGCTATCCCAAACGGAACCAAGACACTGTCCTCCAAAAAAAGGAAGCCAATCTGGTGGTCTCCTGCCTTAAACTCTACAACAGAAGGAGGAAACTGTTGCAAAAGAGAGTAAAATCCCATGAGTGGAGGTGTTCCCTGGTCAGCCTCCGTAAGAAGCTGAGATCCCTTATAAGATCCTCCAAAGCTAGCTACGAAAACAAAATTGCCACTGATTCTGTGGATAACCACGAAGTATTCTATAGCTATTTCAAGAATCTCAGTGGCAATACCCAGATCTGCTGTGAATTACAGCACAACAGCATGAATATTACAGAACCAACTGATATTGCCAACATTCTGGTAGATAGGCTCAGTGCTAACTTTACCCCCCTCTCACCCCCTAAAGGGCCCATAACTAAACAAGAATAATGCAGAGTCCCTGTAATCACAACTATGCAGGTAAAAGCTGCACACTCTAAAGTCAAAAACACAGCATCCATGGGACCAGGCAACATCCCAGGCTGCATTTTACATGAAGTTAAGAACGAACTGGCTCCCCACCTAAGCACCATGTTCAGTCATAGTCTCACATCAGGGTTTGTGCCCACTGAATGGCGCACAGCAACAGTTATCCCACTCCCCAAAGGGGGAGCCACCACTGATCCTGGAAACCGTCGCCCGTTTAGCTTGATGAGCCTGGTCTGTAAGGCCATGGAACTCATAAACAAAGACATTAGTAACCTCCAGACTCTGGACCCCACCCAGTTTGGGTTTGTGAAAGGCAGATCATGCCTCCTGAACCTGATCGACTTCTTTGAGGCAGTCACCATAGCTGTAGACGAGGGTAAAGTGGTTCACACAGTCTGTCTTGACCTTGCCAAGGCTTTCAATGCTATCCTCAATTCTGGAATTATAGCTAAACTCACTAAACTAGGTAACAATCCTCACATCACAAGATGGGTTGCCAATTTGCTCACTGACAGAACCCACACTATAAAAGTTGCAGACTCCAAATCTGACTTCATACCAGTGACAAGTGGAGTACCACAGGGTTCAGTCCTGGGACCTCTCCTGTTTGGTATCTACTTCTCTGAAGTACAGGCCAACATGGTTGGCCAACGATGTTCACAGATGACTGCAAACTAGGAGCCATAGTTGAGTCCCCAAATGATGTGGACATCCTACAGAAGGGCCTCACTGAGACAGATGCCTGGTGACAGAGCCATGGCCTCAAGCTCAATGCCAAAAAGTGCATTGTCATCCCCTTTGGTAAAAACTCTATACCCATGAACTACCACATAGGTGGCAGTCTATTTAATGTCGAATGTGTGATAAGAGACCTGGGGACCCAAGTGGACAGTAGTCTCTCCGTTGATGATCACATCGCCACAGTGGTCAGGAAATACTTTTACGTGGCACACCTCATCACAAAAGGGTTCTCATCTAGGAAAAGAGGTCATTGTTCCCCTCTACTCGACACTCATTAGACCCGTTAGAGAGCACAGCGCCCATTTTGGAATGTACATCACAAGACATCTGCAGCAGCTGGAAAGGCCACAGAAGTACCTCACAAAGAGGATTACTGGCCTCAAACAGATGCCTACACTGACCATCTCAAAAAACTCCAGCTTTACTCCATCACATATCGCCTACTCCGAGGTGATCTCTGCCCAACATATAAAGCTATGTCAAACCCAAAGCTGTTGGACATGCTATACCTAAAGAAATCACAATCCCTCCGAGGTACATGCTTTTGGGACCTAAACATTGTCACCACAATAAACAGGACCTGCTCTAGGGATGGATTCCTGTCCCAGAGACTTCCCATACTCTGGAGCAAGCTACCCGTCAATGTCAAGCAAATTTCCTCATTAGCACTCTTCAAGAAAAATCTTTAAGTGGATGGGAAATAGGAAATGCACCCCGGGGATCACTTCTGTGTCTCTGCTCGACAGGGGCACAGGAAAATAACTTTCTTGGGTGGCGTAAGCCAGGGAACCTTGTTGGCTAGGCTTAGTTAGGCCCTTGGACCGATAGGCTAGTACCTAACTATGAACCTATGAAGACACAGCAAAAGGAGGTATATTTGCATGATGGTGCACTAAGACTACAGGTGAACAAAAAGTATCCATGCGGTGTACCAGAAGTGTTTCTAATTGTATTTTGTTTTTTCTCTTTGGCCTGTCACAAGATTTTTTTTTTTTTTGTATTTGTGTGTATGTGTGTGGGTCTGTGTGTGCATGAAATAGGTAAAAATAAATACTATATATCTAAAATGATCGCTTACTTTAACAATGTACTTAATTGATAAAGAACAGTAAAATTATTTTAAATGCACTCTGTAGTAGTTTTTTTCAGAAGTTTCTGTGTTCCTAAAGAACGTGTTTCATCTTTGTTTTGATAACTGCCTGACAGAACACAGTGACAAAGTTTCCACTGAATAAAAGTGGCATTTTACTCTATAAATATAACCGTTTTAACTTAAGTATTATTTGAGTTTAAAATTAGAAGCGGAATTATAAATTCATTTTTTCTGATTTCATAAATGCTTTCTAGTATGACTTTGTACTTGCATTCCTTTCGGATATAGTTTCTAGACTGTTTTAGTTTATTGTTGGATGTTTTAGAGCCATGATATTTTACTGCTGCTAGTATCTTTAGTTTCCTCATGAACTTTGTAGTAATTACTGGTCCAACACAGTCGGGAAACTAAGAGGTGCAGTATTTGAAAATTTTACTTTGTAATGGAATGCTGCTTTTTGTTATGTGGAAAGTATTTAATATCATACATATTCAGTTTTCTTTTTTAAAGTTTTTTTTTCATGTTTTCCTGTGCATTAGTCTGCTTAAGTTGTCTGATATTGTCGTAACAGCATTTTGAACTTAAAGTCATCAGTGTGATACTTTATAGACTAATTATTGTTCTTGGTAATCAGCAGTTTTGTACCGATGTTTATATTGATTACTGCTGCAGTGGCCTTAGCTGTATGGGTTATATCCTGCCGAGGATGTAACAGCCGGCCAACTTCCAAATCTTCAAGGCACCTTCTACATACCCAAACTATCAAGCCGCTTGAGTTGAGCTGATTTAAAGACAAGTTTGTGTGCAAAGTCCTTCAGGTCTTTCTTGTCACTGAAGAATGCTCTACTCTGAGTTTTTTGTGGATCAACAGTCGGCTTGTGCTTTCCTTTGCTGGGCAGATAAGTTTCCTTTGAGGGGGATAAACCTTCTGTTTTCTTATATTTACAGTTGTATTACCTTTCTCTTCAGGAAAGTTATTTAAAGCTAGGAGTGTTTTTAATGGACTTTCTCGAGACTGTAACATTTTTAAATGGAGCACTCGTTCTTTTCTTCCCATTTAAAGGTAGCGTAAACTGGCTGTTAACATATGTTCTGTGGAGAAATCATCTTTATTTTTCCTTTGTGGAATTCTGTAGTGTTTGGAAGTGCTTTTTCCTGTACTTTTTTTCCTGTCGAAAAGTAACTTTTGTGGATTGGTAGTTTTACCAGGATTTGCTGCTGGTGCTCCATGGGAAAGAGGTGCTGTTTTTGGATTGAATATTGAAGAGATTGCCAGTCCCACAGTCTGTCCTCCTTCAAGAAACAAAAAAAAAATTTAAGCAAGCAGTCTTTGTCACCGCAGTACGCAATCAGTTTGGGTCAGTCACAGGTGGGTGACTCCGCTATGGCAATTTATTGTACTTCAGACCACTCATCTTTTACCTTGGATGCCTCTGGTGTAGCACCTCTAGCCCCTGTGGACCGAGGGTTAGACACATCCTCTGCAGCTTTTGGCATCCCCTTAGTGGGAAAGGGAGAGCTACACTTCAGTCATGGCAGAAGGAACAAGGAAGGTTTCACTGTTGTCAGAATGTAGTGCCCGTCCCTGGAGAAGCAGACGTTGCCATTAGTAACACTGTTAGCCAAATTTTTTCCTGTCAGACAGGAAGCCAAGCATGTATGTACTCCTCAAATCTCTATCGATAAGAGTAGTGTACTGGGACTGGCTTAGGGTTTAATTCAGGCTTTTAATCCTTTGAGAAGTTTCTGGAAAAAGAAACCGGGATGCCTCTTTTTCTGACAAGATTCATGATTCTGAGTCTGTACATGAAGATACAAGGATGGATTTAAGGGTGTTCATCGTGTTACACTGCTGCAGTCATTACATTTGGGTTATCCTGCCGTCAGGCGGTCCCGTAGTCGGCCAGAGTTCCAAAGTCTTGGTCCGGCGTCGGTTGCTGTCGCTTCTTCCCTGATGTCAGTGCTCCAGGGGTATATAAGATGCATCCGACACCATTTTCTTCAGTCTTTCTTGCCGTGCAGTGCCCGAAGCAGAAGCAGTTCACAAGTGCCGGCCAGCCGACTCCTGAGATTTTCGAAGTCGAATTTCAGATCCGAAGTCTTCAATAAAGCTAAGTACCCTGTTGGGGAAACTTTTTTCTTGCCTTAGACCGATGTCAGAAAAAGTTAATAATTATTTCTTGTGGGAAGCAAATACCTCATAAGGACTTCCACTCTTGCTGTATCCCATGCCTAGGCCGTGATCACAACGTCACTAGTTGTCGGTTTTGTGCTAGATTTAACAAACGCACTATAAAAAGACATTTTGATTTTGCTTTGCACTACTTTGGCCGAAGGTTCAATTTTACTATGCCGTCGGATCAACCGATGACCGCAATACCCGAAAAAACGCAAGGACAAGGATAAAGATAGGCATCCGAGGTCCAAAACTGACGACAAAACCTCTTCTAGGCCAGTCCCCGGTTCTCAGTGAGGCACTTTCGCAGCCTCTGACACCCGCTACCTCAGAGCCACAGGCCGCCTCCGACTCCCACGTGGAGACAACTAGGCCTCTGGAAACTCAAGGTATTGGGCCTACGGAAACTAATCCCTCAGATGGGTCTGGAGCTGCTGAGCAGGCATCGGCTTCTGAGGGTGTTTTCAGACCTTCATAACTTACCATTAAAACAACAGCCAAGACAAAAGTACCATTAAAGACAAAGAAACAAGTACAGCATTCTCATGGACAGACCTGCATACCTAAGAAACAGATGCTTAAAATGGCCGAAGACTTCATTACTCTAATCAGTGGTTCCCATCCCCCTCCTGAGAAAAGGCCTAGGCAGGATACAGACTATGATTCCTCTGATCAGGTTTCCATTTCCTCTGATTCCTCTTCAGACCAGGGATACTCTCTACCCCCCTACGAGGACTCTGATGCTGAAGAATCTATCCCTTCAGCCTCTCCTCCTGAGGATTATTTTTTTGGGGAAACTTTACATACCATGAGGGAACATTTCCATTGGGAAAGTCAGGATTACTCAGAATCCAAGAAAAGGCTCAGGGATTTCCTTTTATTGCCTCAGCGCAGGCCCTTGGCTATTCCGCCTGCGCTAGATATTCTGGATGATGTTCATAGGTTCATAGGTTCATGCTAGGCTATCTGCCCTAGGGCATTTATAAGCCTAGCCAGAGTGTGTGTGGCTTTCACCACCCCTTAGGATGAGAATACTATACCCATTAGTTTGCTGTGCCTCTGTCCAGCAGTGACACAGAGATGATTCCCGGGGTAAACCTACAATCTCCCATCCACTCGTCAAGATTTCTCTTGAACAAAGTCAGTGAGGGGCTCTGCCTCACATGGACTGGGATTCTGTTCCATAGTGTAGGGAGTCTCTGGGTGATGAATCTGTCCCTCCAGCATGTCCTATTTATATCCGTGTTGAGGTTTAAGTCTCTTGCTCTCGTGGCTCTGGTGGATTTGGATTTTTTGAGGTGGAGCATGTCCATTAATTCCGGGTTGGACATGGCCTTGTATGTCAGGCACAGATCACCTCTGAGCAGACGGTATGCGACTGAATAGAGCTGGAGTTTCTTCAGTCGGGCATCGTATGACATATGTTTGAGCCCCTTTATCCTTTTGGTGAGGAACTTTTTGGGTCTTTCCAACTGCTGCAGGTGTCGGGTAAGGTACATTCCGAATGGGGCGTTGTACTCCATCATTGGTCTGATAAGTGAAGAGTACAGGGGTACAATGACCTCTCCTGATCTGGATGTAAATCCCTTCATGATCAGGTGGGCAATGTAGAAGGTCTTCCTAACCACTTTGGAAATGTGAGTGTCAAAAGAGAGGTTACTATCAACTTGGGTCCCCAGGTCCCTGATAACTTCTTCCGTGTTTAATGTATTACCACCTATGTGGTAATTAGGGGTTACCTTGTTTTTTCCAAAGGGTATGACTATACATTTTTTGGCATTTAGCTTAAGGCCATGGCTCTGGCACCAGTTATCCATTTCTATGAGACCTTTCTGGAGGATGTCTGTGTCTGATGGAGTGTCAATTATGGTGCCCAGTTTGCAGTCATCTGCAAATTTTGTCAGCCACAATAGCCCTATGTTTCAGTGCACATCAGAAAAATAAATGCCGAACAAGAGGGGCCCAGGACTGCGCCCTGTGGGACACCGCTCGTGACCGGCTTAGAGTCTGACATGGCACCAGCAACTCTAACCCTGTGTGTTCTGTCCTTGAGCCAGTTTGCAACCCATCTTGTGACATATGGGTTTACATCTAAGCTGGTGAGCTTTTCTATGATGCCCGAGTGGGGTATTGTGTCGAGCGCTTTTGCTAGGTCAAGGTAGGCTGTGTGAACTGCCTTACCCTCATCAATGGCCTTGGTGACTGTTTCGAAAAAGTCGACCAAGTTCAAGAGGCAGGATCTGCCCTTGACAAAGCCAAA
Source organism: Protopterus annectens (assembly GCF_019279795.1). Taxonomy (NCBI): domain Eukaryota; kingdom Metazoa; phylum Chordata; order Ceratodontiformes; family Protopteridae; genus Protopterus; species Protopterus annectens. The sequence continues at coordinate 628,294,888 of NC_056749.1, forward strand.
TTGGGTAGGATCCAGTGTCTGTAGGTCCCCAATGTCTTTATTTATGAGTTCCATTATGATCCTCTCCATAGCTTTGCAGACAAGGCTCGTCAAGCTTATGGGGCGGTAATTTCCATGGTCCGTAGAAGCACTGCCTTTGTGGAGTGGGACCACAGTTGCCGTACGCTATTCTTTGGGTACGTATCCTGTAGTAAGGCTAAGATTAAACAGCAGCCTTATGTGTGGGTTTAGTTCCTCATTGAGTTCGTGTAGCACACAGCCGGGGACACCGTCCGGTCCCATTGATGCTGTGTGTTTTGCTTTAGAGAGAGCAGCTCTCACCTGGGCATCTGAGATGTTTGGGAGGCTAGACTCTGGTGGGATAGATATTTCTCCTTTTGGGGTGGAGGGAGGGGAGAAATTTGCACTGAACCTGTCTGCCAGTATGTTGGCAATGTCTGTGGGTTCAGTGATTTTTTATCATTTTGGACTAATTCTGAGCATATCTGGGAGTTTCCACCCAGGTTTCTAACATAGCTAAAGAAGGCCTTATGATTGTCTTTTGTGTCATTAGCGATTTTTCTCTCAAAGTTGGCCTTGGATGATTTTATGAGTGATCGTAGTTAATTGCTAGTATTGATCAGAGATGCCTTCCCTTTTAGGGATTTTGCTCTGTCATGTAGTAACTTTCTCCTCTTGTTGTAGAGTTTGTTTATGGCTGGGGTCCACCAGACCGGGCGCCTGCCTTTGGTGGAAAGGGTCTTGATTTTATTAGGGATTGCTTGATCCATACATTCCTGGAGGTGCTCGTAGAAGGCATTTGTAAGGGTTTCAGCAGCGTGGGTTGTGGTTTCCACTGGCTCAGGGGCCTTGAAGGATACCACTCCAGTCTTAAGAAGTGTGAAGTTTGCTTTTGAGAAGTTCTTCACTGTGGTCTTTTTTGCTGGGGGTGGGGGCGGGATGTGGATCTCCAGTGAGATTAATTTATGGTCTGATCTCACCAATGAGGCATATACTTCCGGTGTGGAGCATTTTGTCCCCATGTTTGTGATGATCAGGTCTAGTATATTTCCTCCTCTTGTGGGAATGGTGACTAGTTGTTCCATAGCATTTGAGTTTATGAACTCCAGGAACCTTTGGGCTAGGGTGTTGGGGCTTGAGTAATGTTCCCAGTCTATGTTTGGGTAGTTGAAGTCACCCAATATGATGGTGTTTGGAGAGGCATTCATACTCTCCAGTGTCTTCAGGAAGGCTGTGTGGGTTTCCTGAGTTTGAGAAGGTGGTCTGTAGCATGTTACAAACTGTAGGGCAGTTTTACCTATGGTTAATTGCACCTGGATGGTCTCCGATGCTTAGATGCGTTGCCACTAACCTGGAGGTGTGGGTATCCTTTATGAATATGGATACTCCCCTCCTTTGTGGTTCGGTCCGGATTTTGGGGCCGGAATGCATGATATGAGGTATAACCTGATAGTGCTGGGGTGCTCTCAGGAGCCTTGAACCAGGTTTCAGTCACAGCACAGACATCGATGTTCTCCATACTGAGGAGGGCTTCGAGGGCGTGCATCTTGAGGTTTAGACTTCTGGCATTGAGCAGTATTACCCTTAGTTTTTCTCCATTTTTGGTTTCTAGGTCGGTAGGTTTATCATTTGAGCCTTGCCTAAAAAGGCACTATGGGGGTGGCAAGAGCCTTTGCCAATATCCGGAAGCCCAGGGGTGACAGGTGCAAGCCGTCCCTTGTGAAGCAGCGTGGCTTGTCAAGCATGTCATCCCAGGCAGACAGACATTGGATCCCCTTAGAATGACACCAGTAATTAAGCCAATTATTAAAGCTGAGTCTCTGTATTGTGACATCATTCTTGGTGAGGGTAGGATACTGCTCAGGGTCAGGGTCATACCGGCCTGGGCTACATAATCTGAGAGCTCCTCTATGTCTCTCTTCATGTAGTCCAGGGAGGTACGTCTCAGGTCGTTCACACCGGCATGGACAATGACTGAGTTATACTTGTACTTGCTGTGGAGTGACCTGAGTGCTTGTGTTATGTGGCGGATTCTAGTGCCTGACAGGCAGCTTACTGTGATCTTTTCCTTGTTCAGTCTGGTGAGTGGGACGTCAGTGTGTGTGACTATGGAGTCACCTATAACAAGTGTGTCTGGCATTGTGTTTGGCCTTAAGGGCTGTGACTGTTTAGCACACTGACTTTGAGAACTATGTGTTGCATGTCTTATGTCTTGAGGTGGCAGTTGCTTGGGTGTCTGCTTTGGAGGCCTCTGTAGTTTTGGTAGATTTTTGATCAGTGCCTCCGAGTATGTCTTTGTGTGTGTGTGTTTGTTTTGCAGTTGTGATAGTTCTATGTGAAACTGGGTTTGTGGTGTGCGTGGTTTCCTTCTCCTCCTGTCTGGTCTTGCCAGTCCTGAGTTGAGAGAGCTCAGCCTCCAGTTTGGCTATATAGTTGCATCTCTCACATGTATTTGTGTTTTGTGGGAGAAGGAGTGGGTTGTCTGTGTACATGAGGCAATTGTAACATTGCCTCAAGATGCCCAGATTCACCAGCTGAACAGGAGAGGGCGCTAGCAACTGACCCTTCGACATGCTAGAAAAAGTGAAAAAAGTTTGCTGTGTAACTGAGTCAGAAGGGACCTATAGGAAAATGGGTACTCAAGGGGATTCTAGGCTAATGTAGTACTTTGTTTAGTATATAAGTACTTTACCTATATAAAAATGCTTTAGGAGCAAGTGCTGAGCTTTTGAGATAGAGAATAGACTGTTTAGATTGCAAGTAGAGAAGTTCTAAGGGAAAAATTGAAGAGCAGACTTTACGGAGCCAGAAATAGTTTAACCTTGTTTAACGGCTGCCCGATGGTGCTCTATGGGCAACTCCGCTCTAAATCACGCAAAAGCGGGCTTTATAGCAGGGGGTTGAAAAGAGCTAGGAATTGACCCAAAATGGCCAATAGACTACAAGTTTCTGGCTGGAACCACTGCTCTAGGGACAAATAGGCTGCTCAGTGCTCCCCACTCCCACTGGTGAACAAAGAAGCTTCCCTTTATCCAAATAAGGATATGGAATAGCACAGGAACCAAGCCAAAGCCCAGAGATCAGCAAACTCTGAAGACTGGACTATTCTAGTTCAGTAAGGCGGGAAAACAAGATTTTTTTTTTTATTTTTATTTTTTTTTTCTTTTTTGCAGAAAACTGAGGAAAAACAGACAGTACATGCTATAAATGCTTTTAAACGGCTAGCGCGCTTGAGTGTGTTAGCCTACAGGTAAAATTAAGCAACAAATAACTTTTTCAAAGTGCAAAACAGTTAATCAACACAAAAACAGTTTAAATAGAATGCAGAGCTGTATAAACAGGCGAAAATGCAGTCGCTAAGCAGTAAATAATCAAAAAGCCAGAAAAAATACTTAAATCAGGAAAAAGTCACTCTTTTGCTCTCTGCTGCTTGTAGAACTCTGCAGGACACCACGAGGAGCGGTGCTGAGTTGAATACAAGCTTAAAAGCTCTAAAGCGGGCTTTATTACAGGGGGCTGAAAAGAGCTAGGAATTGACCCAAAATGGCCAATAGACTACAAGTTTCTGGCTGGAACCACTCCTCTAGGGACAAATAGGCTGTTCGGTGCTCCCCACTCCCACTGGTGAACAAAGACGCTTCCTTTTATCCAAATAAGGATATGGAATAGCACAGGAACCAAGACAAAGCCCAGAGATCAGCAAACTTTGAAGACTGGACTATTCTAGCACAGTAAGGTGGGAAAACAAGATTTTTTTTTTGTTTTTTGTCTTTTTTGCAGAAAACAGAGGAAAAACAGACAGTAAATGCTATAAATGCTTTTAAGCGGCTAGCGCACTTGAGTGTGTTAGCCTACAGGTAAAATTAAGCAACAAATAACTTTTTAAAAGTGCAAAACAGTTAATCAACACAAAAACAGTTTAAACAGAATGCAGAGCTGTATAAACAGGCTAAAATGCAGTCGCTAAGCAGTAAATAATCAAAAAGCCAGAAAAAAATACTTAAATCAGTTATAGCAAATACAGTTATAACAAATGCTCTGAAATATACTGTATATTTCCAAAATGTTTGAGAAGGACAGTCAGAACACAAGAAGGTTCAGGCGAAAGAGAGGAAAAAAAAAAAAAAGTTTTGTTTTACTTTTTGAAAGGGAAAAAGGAGGAACAGAAGGCCTTATCAAATGTTCTCTCTGTATTAAGCAGAATGAGCTAATGACACTAGACTGGGAGGTGTGTCACAGTAGGGGCGGGCAACTGCAAAGCCACCAAGTAGAAGAGCAAGACACCAACAGGAAGGGAGGGTGGGACAAAATAGCCTACAGACAGCAAGCACTAGAGAGACAAATGAAAATTTTTAAACAGATAAGGATTTGTGAAGATACTGAATAGACAAAGTGCTTTATATATATTAAATTGTAAAAACAGTAATCTGTAAAAATAATCAAAAAAAATCAAGATACTTATATTTTGTAGCTCAGTTGCGGTCAACAACTTCTCCAGTCTGCACTGTGTGCTCTGAATCCAGCTTATCTCCTGATTCTTTGCCCCCTGCACCAGCCAAGCCAGATAGATATTACAGAGTCCCAGACTCTCACAAGTTTCTTTATAAAAACCCTTCGGCTGATCCAGAAACCATTTCCTAGGGTCCAAAAGGGGTTAAGGCTTCCATTGCAAAAAATCCAGAACCCTCTGACAGAGATTCCAGACCTTTGGATAGATGGGAGAAGAAAGTATACACTTCTGCAACTTTAGCAGTAAGAACTTTAAATTGCCAGTTTCACATGCTTAAGTACCAACAATATTTAATGGCTCAGTTAAAACAGAAAATGCTTGCAAGCTCAGAAGCTCCTGATTGTAAAGAAATGCAGGATTTATTGCATGCAGTTGAACTGGTGGGAAAACATACTCTACAATGTGGTTTTGATTCTTTAGAGGCCTCTTGTAGAGCTGCAGTTACAGGTTCTGTAATTCGAAGACATGCTTGGTTAAAAGAACAGAGTTTACCCGATCATGTTAAGGCAAAATTATTGGATGCTCCTTTACAGCATGATACCTTGTTTGGTGTTAAGGCAGAAAAGGTGTTAAAGAAAATGGAGGATAAAGCTAAATCTATGCAAACAGTCAAGGATTTCTTACAGGTACAGCCACCTCGATTTAGCAGAAATTGGCCAACAAAGAATTGGTCCTTTCCAGTGTCAGACAGGCCACAGAGAGGCAGATACAGACACCCAAGAGGCAGATCTCAACCCCAAGGCTCAAGCAGACAACGACAGTGGGGCAGCTCAACCCCAAAAAGAGGTGAGGACAAGTCTCAATCTTACAGGAAACGGTCACAATGACTTTCCACTTCGTACGCCAAGCACTTCCCTTTTGGAAGCCCCCTTAGGGGGAAAACTAGCACTTTTTTCTCAAAACTGGCAAACAATCATGCAAGACAAATGGGTTCTGAATATTGTGTCTCAATGTTACAAGTTCCACTTTCATACTTTGCCAAGGCTAAAAGGAATGCCGGACCTGCCACAAAATCAATGGGCAGAGGCACAGAAACAAATTTCAGCCCTCATGGACATGAGAGCTATTCAAAAGGTACCACAACAGGGACAAGGATTTTACTCAAGACTCTTCCTGGTCCCCAGAAAGGGCAAGGCCTGGAGGCCCATACTAGACCTTTCAATTCTAAATACTTACCTGGATATTCTGAAATTCAAAATGTTGACATTACAGCAGCTTCTACCCATGCTGGGCAAGAAGGCTTGGCTTGTTACTCTGGACCTCAGAGGCATACCTGCATGTCCCTATCAGACAAAATTGCAGAAGATACCTCAGATTCAAAGCTGGTACAATGCACTACCAATTCTCTGCACTGCCCTTTGGCTTATCTACTGCGCCCAGGGTCTTCACAAAGTGCCTGGCACCAGTAATTGCATTTTGCAGACAAAAAGCAATTCAAATATATCCATACCTGGACGACTGCCTCATTCAAGCAGAGACAAAGGACATTCTTCTACAGCATCTGGCATTTGTAAAAAGGTTGCTAATTTCTCTAGGGTACACAGTAAACTAAAAGAAGTCAAAACTAGTGCCCTCACAACAGATTATATTCCTGAGTGCAAGCTTAAATACAATGGCCCAGATGGCTTACCTCTCGCCAGACAAACAAGTTCAACTAACCGAATATTTTCAACTACTGGCAAAAAAGTCCCATCTACCTGCAAGAAAAATTCTGCAGGCCCTGGGATTCATGGCATCCTGCATACTACTAATACCATATGCCAGACTGCATATGAGGCAACTACAATGGTACCTAAAAAAGTGCTTGGACTCAACACTCTCACAGTTTAGAAGCAGTAATACCAATGATTCCCTGCCTACAACAGGAGTTTCGATGTTGGGCACAGGCATGTCACCTAAACAAGGGTCAGCCTTTTACCCTACCCACAGCCAGGCAGACTCTCTAACAACAGATGCTTCGGATTACGCCTGGGGAGCACACATGGCAGGAAAATGCATTCAGGGCAAGTGGACCACAGACCAGATGCATCTTCACATCAATCAAAAAGAGATATTGGCTGTTCATAATGCTCTAACAGCTTTCAATGACCTTCTGCATCCAGGACAATTATTATTAAAGACAGACAACACCGCAGTAATGTGGTACCTAAACAAACAAGGGGTCACTCATTCTTATCCCCTATGCAGGCAAGCCATGACCTTGTGGAACACAGCTCTAACGTATCAAGTTCACCTGCAAGCACAATTCCTGCCAGGAAAGAAAAATACTCTGGCAGACTATCTAAGCAGAAATATCATGGACCCTCACGAATGGAAATTGAATCCACAAATCTTCAGCATGGTAACGACAAAATGGGGATGCCCAGACATAGATCTTTTTGCCTCCCCACTGAATTGCCAACTACAAAAATTCTGCACACGGACTTATCACAAACAAACATGGAAAGTGGATGCTCTTTTGTTCAGCTGGAAAAACTTAAAAGTTTATGCCTTCCTGCCACTGCCTCTCCTTTCAAAGATACTCCTAAAAGCCAGACAAGAAAAACTACAGATGATCCTGATTGCTCCAGACTGGCCACGCCAGTACTGGTACCCTACCTTAAGGACTTTAGCTCAAGGCCCACCATGGATTTTGCCTCAAATTCCACACCTTCTGACTCAACAAAACAATCAGATCCTGCATGGTCAGCTTAAAACCCTAAACCTGGTTGCATGGCAGATTCATTAGTCAAACAGGCAACACCTCTATCTAAAGCTGTTATGGGTGTCATTTTGCAGGCCAGGAGGCCTAGCACCAGGAAAGCTTACTCAGAAAAATGGAAGAGATTCTGCGCCTGGAACCAGGCTCAAAACCTTGACCCTCTAGTTCCAAACATTCCTCAGATTTTACAATACTTAACTGAGTGCTGGACAGAGGCCTATCCTTCTCATCAGTTAAGATCCACGCCTCTGCCATTTCAGCACATTACAACACAAATCCTCCTTTATTCTCTCATCCCTTGCTAAAAGTTCCTCAGAGGGGCTAAAAACAAGACCACCCCGGAGAGCACCAACACCAACTTGGGACCTCAATTTCGTTTTGGAAAAACTAACCCTGCCACCTTTTGAGCCCGCCAATACAGCCAATCTAAAATTTTTATCATGGAAAACAGCTCTGCTCCTGGCAGTAACTTCAGCACGAAGAGTCTCAGAGCTACAGGCATTAATGGCAGTGGAACCTTTTATAATTTTTCATCAGGGCAGGGTTTCTTTAAGGACAAACCCTACCTTTATGCCAAAGGTGGTATCTAGTGTGGCTGTTAACCAAACCATCCTTTTGCCAACTTTTTATCCAAACCCCCAAAATAAAGGGGAGAAACTTCTGCAATCTTTGGACATACACAGGCAGCTACGCTTCTACTCGGACAAAACAAAAGCTTTCAGGAAAACTGAGCAACTGTTTGTAGCATATGCTGCAGGATCACAGGGCAAGGCTATCTCAAAGCAGACTATATCCAAATGAATAGGACACTGTATACGTTACTGCTACAAACAGCATGGAAAATCAGTCCCAAATAACATTATGCCACATTCCACCAGGGCAACAGCCACTTCAACAGCCTTTCCCAGAGGAGTACCTACCAAGGAAATTTTGGAGGCTGCAACTTGGAGCTCAGTGCACACCTTTACCAAGCATTACCACCTGCCTCTTTACTCTAAATCCAGAGCAGGATTTGCCACTGCAGTTCTGCAGGGCCTCATAGCCAATCCTAACTCTTTATAGACCAGCCACCCAACCTTAGCTATGGGATTCTACCAAAGTGTAATGACTGCAGCAGTGTAACACGATGAACATAGTACAGTTTTGTACCTACCGTAAATGTAGATGTTCGAGTGTTCACACTGCTGCAGTCCAGGTTACCCTCCATCCCCTCTGAACTAGCTGGACTTATCTATACCTTTCTATCCTATGCAACCTTTGTGGTGTATTTGCTTGTAACTGAAGGTATTGTTTTTATTTTTATATGTATATCTTTTATTAGCAATATGTATTGCTTACCTACTTGGGGGCACCTGACATCTGGGGCAAGGAAAACTGAAGAAAATGGCGTCGGATGCATCTTGTATACCTCTGGCGCACTGACGTCAGGGAAGAAGCAACCGCAACCGACGCTTGACCAAGACTTTGGAACTCTGGCCGACTACGGGACCGCCTGATGGCAGGATAACCCAAGTGTAATGACTGCAGCAGTGTGAACACTCTAACATCTACATTTATGGTAGGTACAAAACTGTACTTTTTGTCGCCTGATTTCTGATTCTGACTTTTAGGGAGAGATCAGTTTGATTCTCTTTTTAGAGGTCACTCTTTCTCTGAGACTATTGCTAGAATGTCTTATTGTTTTCAGTGGGAGAAAACTGAGGTTGCTCGGTCCCTCAGAAAATACCATGATTTGTTGCAGAAGGATTTTCCAGAACCTGCACCTACTCCCCCTAGCCTGACTGCTTTAGAGGATGTCTCTTTTACTGCCTGCAGTGTTCCTGATAGTAAGTTATCCCTAAATAGGCAGATAGGGTGCATAAAGTTCCTCAGTCTTTTCATTTTTTATACACTATTCCCAAACATGACCCACCAGCTTTAGCCTTAGTTGAACCCACTACTGCTAAGCACAATAATTAATTCCAGTCCTGCTCTTTCTACTAAGGATGTAAGAATTATTCATACATATGGGGAAAAAGTATATGCTTACGCAGCTTTGATTGTCAACATTTTAAATTGACAGGCTGATATGTTTGTTTTGACATATTGTGAAAGGAGGAATGCTTTATCTACAGTTTCTTCTTGTGAAGAAAAATCTGTTTTAAATAACTTAAGTTTCTTTTGTTGAACAGGTTGTTCAACAGAACATTGTTTGCAGTGTGTATACGACTCCAATACTTTTTCCAGGGATATGGCCACTGGTTTTGTTTTAAGAGGGTTTACTTGCCTGCATTCCCAGAACTCTCCCATATGATATAAACATGAGATTTTCAATCCTCCCATGGTTAGAGATTTGGTGTTTGGCCCCTCTGCTGCAGAGGTTATTAAAATATGTGATGAAAAGGGGCAAGCTGATCCAGGGAATCTGTAAAAATTTTTCAGCCGTCCTTTTCTAAATTGACCAAGGGAATTTCTTTCTCCTCATCCATGTTTGGCAAAAAACAGAATAAACAATCTCAACATAATACAGATAAATAGATGTATAAGAAGTGGCAAGGGGGTTCCGAAAAGAAGTCTCAAACCTCCCAAGAACCCACATGGTTAGAATTGCTGGAGCCATGTCAGACTCCAAACCAGTTACAAGTGGCGTCCCACAAGGCTCAGTCCTGGGACCTCTCTTGTTTGGTATATATTTCTCGGAGGTACAGGCCAACACGGAAGGACTGTGGCTGACCAAGTTCGCAGATGACTGCAAACTGGGCACTATAATTGACTCTCCAGCCGACACAAGCATCCTCCAAAAGGGCCTCATAGAAACAGACAGCTGGTGCCAGAGCCATGGCCTCAAGCTAAACGCCAAAAAGTGTATAGTCATCCCCTTTGGCAAAAACAAATTGCCCACAAATTACCACATAGGTGGTAATCCATTAAGTACAGAAGAAGTAATTAGGGACCTGGGGACCCAAGTTGATAGCAATCTCTCATTTGACAACCACGTGGCCAAAGTGGTTAGAAAAACATTTTATATAGCCCACCTAATCATGAAGGGATTCACATCTAGATTAGGGCAGGTCATCGTGCCTCTTTACTCATCCCTCATCAGGCCCATAATTGAGTACAATGCCCCTTTTGGGATGTACCTTACCAAACACCTGCAGCAACTGGAAAGACCCCAAAAGTACCTCACCAAGAGGATCAAAGGGCTCAAACAGATGCCATATGCTGCCCGGTTAAAGAAACTCCAGCTCTACTCAGTGGCATACCGCCTGCTCAGAGGTGACCTGTGCCTGACGTATAAGGCCATGTCCAACCTGGAATTAAGGGACATGCTGCACCTCAAAAAATCCAAATCCCATCGAGCTACACGCTCGAGACTTGAACCTCAGCACTGAAATAAATAGGACATGCTGGAGGGACAGATTCATAACCCAGAGGCTCCCTTCACTCTGGAATAAAATCCCAGTCCAGGTTAGGCAGAGTCCCTCATTGACTCTCTTCAAGAGGAATCTTGATGAGTGGATGGGAGATCGTAGGTTTACCCCGGGTATCACTTCTGTGTCACTGTTAGACAGAGGCACAGTATACTAACCTCGAAAAAGGGCATAGCAAAATTAATTTAAAATGGGTGGCGAAAGCCAAACATACTCTGGCTATGCTTATAAATGCCCTAGGGCAGATAGCCTAGTATGAACCTATGAACCTATAAAACCAGTGACAGTCCAACAAGTCTGAATTATTGTTGAAGAGATCAGGTTTTCAGACAGATGGGTTCTGAAAATCTTTCATCAGGGTTACATTTGACAGTGGGATGAAATTCCCCCACTCCAGGGAGTTATTCCTTATCCTGCAGATAGATTCTCATGTGTCCAACTTTACTTCGTTACATACTGTCCCAAGGAGTGGTAGAACCAGTCCCCAATTCTGGGTGGGGAAGTGGTTTTATTCAAGGATGTCCTTAGTGCCAAAGAAAGAAAATGTTTGCATACCAGTTATGGCTCCATCTTTTTTAAACCTGTTTGTGGTAGTGCCCAGATTCAAAATTGTAACTTCACAACCGGATACCTTTTCTTTCTTTTTCACATTTGCTGGTAACACTAGAATTAAAAGATGCTTATCACATCACTTTTCATCCAGACTTCAGGAATTTCTTAAGGTTTTGTGTGTCTGGATCACCTTAGCAGATCCCTGCCTTACCGCTCAGACTGTCATCTGCGCCAAGAGTGTTTACAGTGTATCTAGCTCCAATTGTAGCTTATTGCAGGCTACAGAGTATCCATGTTTTTCCATATTTAGATGATTTGCTTATCTTTGCAGAGTCTTTTTCCAAATGTTAGAAATCTCTCCGTCCCTGAGTGAGTGAGAGATTTCTTGTACAAGTTGGGAGTCCAAGAGAACATTCAGAATTCTTTCTTTATTCCTTCACACAGGATTGTGTCCCTGGGATGTCATCTAGACAACTTAGTTGAAAGAGCTTTTCTTCCAAGAGAAAAATAGATCTTTTAGAGCTATTTCTAATTTTTTCTACTCTGACTTTTGTCTCTGTGAGGGAATACCTCAGGATTTTGCGTCTTAAGGCAACTGTGATTTACATGACACCCCAGTCAAGACTCCACTTGAGAAAGATACAGTGGCATCTGAAATCACTATGGTCATAGCAGCAACACCCTTTATCTTTTCAGATCCCAGTGCTGGGATTTATCGGGTGAGAAATGTTTTGGTGCAGGCAAAAGATATCCTTAAGTCCAAGTCTCCCCTTCTCCTTCCCTGCTCCAAAGCAGTCAAGTCTCCATAGACAACTCAGACTTTGCTCAGTGAGCAGTTTCAGAAGGAATAAAGGTGCAGGGGCTGTGGGACACCAAGGACAGATGCAGGCACATAAAAATCAAGGAGTTACTTTCCCTGATCAAAGCGCTGAATTCTCTGAACTATCTTTGGTCCCTGATCCCTCTTCAGGTGTTTACAGGTAATACCAAAGTCATGTGGTACATCAGCAAGCAAGGGGGAACCAGATCATTCACCCTTTGCAGACTAGCATGTTAGCTTGGGATATAGCTTCACAGGACAATCTCACTTTTAAGGCATCTTACATTCCATTAAAGCAGAATCATGTGGCAGACAAGCTGAGCAGGACCAGAGTAGACCCTCACAAATGGAAACTAGATCAGGGGTCTTCCAAGGTATGTTCCATCTGTGGAGAGTTCTTAAAGTAGACCTTTTTGCCTCCTTTCTGAACAATCAGCTGGAAGGCAGATGCCTTTTCTTTTCTTTGGACAGGGATGTTCCAGTAGGTCTTTTCACTAATATTCAGTTTACTTCTAAAGATTCAGAAATAATTCCCCAAGATCACTGTGGTGATATCCTTCTGGCCCAGGTAACTTTGGTTCTACCTTATTTTGGAAATGGACTGGGGCAATTACCACAAGCTTCCTCACATAATGGATCTACTCACATAAGAACGGGGCTGTTTGATACACCTCAACATTAATCATCTTCACTTGACAACCTGGATGATAGGTGCCTTAAAGGAATTATTACCCTGTTTTTCGAAGATGTGCAACACTTACTAATGGAGGCAAGAAAGCCTTCTGAAAAGTCATATATATCAACAAATGGATAAGGTTTTCTAGGTAGTGTCAGCAACTTAACTGTCACCCATTTAGGGCTAGTTGTTTTCTGATTTTGCAATATTTGTATGAGTTTCTATCATGTGGCCTTTCTTATTCCTTTATCAAGGTCCATTTATTGGCTGTTTTATCATGTCTACCCATGGATCCTCCTTTTTAAAGGTGGCCTCGCAATGTTCTTGAAAGGGGTTTTGCCTGACAGACCTCCAAGTAAACCAGTGAGCCCTCCTTGAGATCTTAATTTTGTGTTAGAAAAGCTAACTCTTGCTCCGTTTGATTCAGCTAATCTGGCTGACTTGAGATTCTTAAACGTAGAAAACAGTTTTATTGATTGCTCTAACCTCTGCAAGAAAGGTCTCTGAGTTACTAGCTCTTATGTTGAGTCAACCCTACCTCATCTCCTATAGGAACAGGTTTTTTTTTGAGAACTAATTCTTTTTTCTTGCCTAAAGTGGTATCTGAGGGTACTTTAATCCCAACTATCCATCTCCCCATTTTCTTTTTTGAACCTAAAAATCAGGGAGAGAGGATAATCTGCTTCGTGGATGTCCACAGACAACTCAGGTGCTACCTAGACAGAATTGGATCAATTGTTAATTTTTTGTGAAGGTAAGAAGGGACAGCCTGTATTAACAGACCATTTCCAAATCATTGTCTAAGGTTGTTAGCTTGTTTTATACTCACCATGACAGATCTATTCCAGGCATGGTCGAGGCCCACTCTACCAGGGACTTTGTGTCATCTGTGGCTTTTTGGAAAGGGTTCGATTATAAAACTTTTCTAGAATCTGATACTCTGTCCTCAGTACATAATTTTACAAAGCACTATAAGCTTGATTCCTTCTCTAGCTGTAGATCAAGCTTTGCTAGGCCCATTCTCCAGAGGCTGTTGGACCATTCTCCTTCCTTCTCCCAAATAGCTGTGGTAATCTACCCATATACCTAAGGCTATTGCAGCAGTGATCAATATGACAAGTTGTGTAAGCTGAACTTGCCATAACACTAGATGTTAAAATGACCACCTCTGCAGTAGCCGCTCAATCCCTCCAGCCATCTTGTTTTTGGTGTGTTTTCTATGTCAGAGTGTGGACATTTATTTTTTATTGTTCCTAACATTGTCCTTTCAGGGCTCAGCCTCCCTCTCTCTGTAGGAAAGCTCTGAAGGGCTTCACTCCTAAACTTGTCTTTTAATCAGTTCTGCTGGAGCTGCTTGGCAGTTTGAAAGCATGGAAGATGCCCTGAAGCTTTGGAAGCTGGCTGGCTGTTATATCCCTGCCAGGATATAACCCATGTAGCTAAGGCTACTGCCAAATTGATCATTCAAAGTTCTGCTGTTGTGGTAAGTTCAACTTACACATCTGTACTTCTTTTTTTTTTTTTTCAAAATTAGCAGAACTGCATTATTACCTTCTATAATGCATGTAGGATATGTTCTTGGCTTAGTAAATAGAATGTTGGACCTCCCCAGAATGTGCATTGCCACCAGAAAATGGCCGGTGGAGATCACCGACTCCCACGGCTTCTCAACACAGGAGATAAGACCTGGTTCCCCCCTGCTTGTTGATGTACCAGACTACAGATATATTGTCTGCCTGGATGGCAGTCATCCCTAGAGGAAGATGGGTATGGAGAGCTTGCAATGCCAGAAGCACCAGCCTAATCTCCAGGACGTTGATATCCAGTAGAGTCTCCTGGGGAGACCCCGTGACTTGAACTACCCTTTCCAAACAATGCCCCCCCCCCCCCCAAGTAGGAATGTGTCCATGGTCACAGTGGTCAAAGGGGGAGGAAGAATAAAGAAGCCATCCCGAAGAAGATCCAGGGATTGAATCCACCATAGGAGAGAATCCTTGCATGTCTGAGATATGTGAATAAGGTGGGACAATAAGAATTCCAGCAGGGGCTGCTGAACTACAGGGTTCCATTGAAGTAATCTCTTGTGCAACCGGGTCATAGGTACAAGGGTGATCGTGGCCGCCATGGACCCCAACACCCATAAGACCAATTCTGCTGTCGACAATTGAGCTTGAAGGATACATAAAACCTTTTATTTTAGGGATTGGAGTTTGAAGTTAGAAATTCCTTGGTCTGAATTGTGTCCAACCGAGCTCCAATAAAATTCAGAACTTGAACCGGAGTTGGTGGGGATTTCTTGAGATTTATGGTTATGCCCAACTGGTGGGCTGTTTGTAGAAGGGAATCCCCAGCTTGGCAAAGTCGATGCCTGGAGGGGGCAGAAAGGAGCCAATCGTCCAGGCATGGGGAATACCTGGAAGCCCTGCAGCTGCAGGTGAGCCACTACCACTGCCATCACTTTGGTGAACACCCTGGGAGCTGTGGTGAGACCAAAAGGTAGTGCTCAGAACTGGCAATTATTGGCCCCCAGCCAGAAGCAAAGGAACCTCCGAGAGAGAGTCTGTCCATTTTGATGTGGTAGTACATGTCCTGAAGGTCAACCGAGCACACCAGTCATTCTGCAGGAAGGGCAGGATACATTGCAGGGTGACCATCTGGAATTTTGTCTTGGCAACCGACAGATTTAAGGTGCAAAGATCCAGAAGGGGTCTCAAGTCCCCAGTCTTCTTTGGCACTAAAAAGAATCTGGAATAGATGCCTAATCCAGACTGAGCTGGGGGGACAGGCTGGATGACTCGGTTTTCTCACAGCTTGGCAATTTCCAGTGCTGCCTCCTCCCTTTGCCTCGGAGGACCATCTGGGAGGTGTGTGGGAGGGGAAGATGGTTGAATGAAGGGGATTAAATATCCTCTGGATATGATCTGCAACACCCAACAATTGTCTGTGATGAACTCCCAGGCCATTGGGTCTAGTGAAAGTTGGCCCCCGACTGCCTCCAGAGACGAGCAGCTGGGCATTCCTTCAGGGCTGCTGTGCAGGTCTGTCCGAGAAAGAATCTCCAGTCTTTTGATTCCTCGGACCCGCTCTTCATTGGGGGTGACATCTGCCAAATCCCCCTCTGCCTCTGGGAAGTTAAGTCCTGAGCATCCTGGGAATAGCTCTGAGAGTTCCGGAACCACATCATCTTTGACCCTCGCTGATTCCTTGGAAAGGTTCGTTGAGAGGTAGAGACGCGGATTCCGATGGCAGACAGAATCTTCCCATTTTTCTCATTGTGGACTAGAGTGTTGTGTACCGACTTTCCAAAGAGAGTGGAACCATCATATGGGGCATTAGTAAAGGATGCCTTGAAGGGCTCTGAGGAGGCACAGAGCTGGAGATGGGCATGACGTCTGATGGCAGTGCCTGTCCCAACAGCTCGAGTGGTGCCCTCGGTAGCATGAGATAGAGGCTGTATAGAGGTGTTGGGAATCGAAATGTGAGTGGCCATCCAAGAGGAGAAAACCTTTTTATCCTCCACTAACATGGCCCCTGGGGTAAACTCAGAAATCTCTTTGACTAGGTCTCTCTGAAGACTAATTACATGTGCCATGTAGTTCAGCGCATGTACTGAGAACATGGATGAAGCATATACCTGCTTCCCCAAATGGTCCATTGTCCTGGACTCTGTCTGGTGGATGGACCATGGAGCTCTCTTATATGAGCTCCTTCTTGGTGGCCACTGCCACCACCCATGGCATCAACCAGGGATCCCTTGGTCCTATATGTTCTGTCCGAAGGCGCACTAAGTATTTTATCAAGGTGTTTGGGGATAGCCTACACCGTCTCAGGCTCCTTCCATGCCTGAGATGTAATCAGATCCACTAGGGCATCTGTGGGAAGGGACACCCAGAATGTACAGGGCCCTGTGCCAAACACCTCTAGGAACACACACTTGTCGGGGTTAGGTTTCTGGGCAGACCACCACCCTCGTTGATGAAGGATCTCCATCATGTCTCCAAAAGAGACATCTTCGGGGGTGACCAGGGGGAGCCCTCCCCTTCCTCCAAATTGGTGAATTTGTGAGGGATTCCGGTGGGGAGTATGAGTTTTGCACGTGTATTTTCGAGGAACCTCAACGGTGGGGGTCTCTGGGGAGGACTTAAACATTCATCTGTTCCCATGGGGGAACTTCCTGGGGCAGAGAGGCACAGGCAGCCCCTGAGGGGCCAGGATGGCAGAATATGGGCTATGACGGACTCCGAAAATAAAAGCATCAAGGGTCTCGATGGAAACGAGAGGACCCTCTCCACCACATCAAAAGCAGAAGGTGAACTAACCCGTGGAGAGGGAACCATGACTGCATCCATCACCTCTGATCCAGCAGGTGATCCAGAGCCGAACCTCCAGGTGCCCAGACTCTGAATGGGCCACTCGGCTCAGAAAAACTGAGAGTTGGTTGGCTCCAAATTAGTTGTAGCTGAGCCGCTCAGGGTAATGGCCGGCATCGAGGTACAACGCCGACCCCTTGATGCTGTGAAGCCTCGGACCTGAATACTCAGAAACGGGGTCGGATCGGAGAAGGAGTGATCGGGACAAAGGCAGACTACATGCCCCCAGCCCCACGGGGGGGGGGGGGGGCGGGCAGATAAGACTCCCATCTGGATCTGTGTGTGGATAAATCACCGCATCATCCTGTACACCACGGCTTTGGAGATGCTGCAGGTTGACCTGGAAGAGGAAGCCACCGACACCGGTCTACAGAGCTGTTGAGGGGAAGCCTTCAGCGGCGAGTGGACCCGAGACACCTATGGCTCCAGGGAAAATGAGTGGAATGGAGCTGGTGGGAACACATGGCAGCATGAGGGCAGGATTTAGTTAAAGGCTCTGCCTGTCCCGGTCCTTGTGCTTACACTTCTCCCCTTCCCCAGTCCTCTTAGTGAGAGTCCGAGTCCCAGAGGCTGTGGCAGAAGAAGCAGAAGAGGTGGCTGAAGCCACCAGGGCCTCCATTGGACCTTCAGAATGAGTTTATTCCTCCTTTCGATCAATGCGCAGGGATTTAACCCTGTGCAGATCAAACAGGAGGAGTTGAGGTGAGCCACCCCTAAACAAACCACACATAGTGTGGCCATCAGCTGGGGATAACTGATGGGCACACTCCATGCACTTCATAAAGCCCTGTTTGGTTGTCTCTTCCATATAAATGGAGAGACACACACACACGGCTAAGAAAGGAGGGAAAGCTTTTTTTTTTTTATTTTTTGAAATATATAAACAAGTAGCTGACGCCCGAGTGCTAAGTTTAGAAAGACGGAAAAATGACACTGAGAAATAGAAAAGTGGTAAAATAAATAGTTATGACCCCCAAAAAACTACAAACTTACCCAACACAGATGCTTAGAGCCCAGACCACGATGTGAATGCTAGCACAGCAAACAAGATCTGAGGGGAGGAAGGAGACAGGGACATTATGGGCCGGGAAGGAGCTTGAAGCTCGGATCAGATACTGGAAATGTGGCCGAGTCGGATCTGTCCTGGATCCGAGTACCCACAGGTTGAAGACAAATGAAGAGCAACAACTCCGATGGAATGCTATGGTGAGTACATAACTTCTTTATTTACTGTATGGAAACACAAGTAGTAGTCTGCACAATGAGCTAATTTGATTTAGTCACTGCAGTTTAATGGGCCTGCAAGGAAGTAGCTAATTTTAATACCACTACTCCATGCAGTATAATTGATTAGCAGAACAGCGTTGAGCTGTCACGGCATCAGTATGACATTACTGCAAAGAATTTTAAGTATTTGGTGACCTATTCATGCAGAAGTTTGGTTTAGTTCAAGTTGTATTTTTTTATCTTTCAGCTAGGTTTCACAGGAGTAGTATGTTCTTCATTCACCATCTTTTAAAGTGCTGCATCCGTTCACAAGTTAAAACTATTGTTTACTTAAGCAAAACTTGTGCATTATTGTGTTGTAGGATTTATGGATTAATTGTTTTGCCTACTTTAGAGATCTGTGTGAAGTTTTATCAAGTTACTTTCTTGGTTTTATGGTTTAGTCTGAAGCTAGACTGAGCCATGAATTGACATTGGAATTATTGAAAAAAATAGACAAAACTAAATGTAAACCCCTAGATTGTCTGCTGATTGCAGATTGGCTATCCACCAGACACCAGGTTATGAAAGTCACTGGTCTACTTGTCTGAATGTAAAATAGTAAAGAATGAGGTTCCATAGTGATCTGGGTGGGGCCCTTTCTTGTTTTGCATTTAATTGGCTGATATCCAAGCCAGTGTTTGAGAAGTGTAGTTGACTGAGTTTGCTGATAACTGCAAACTGGGTATTATTTGCTCTTCCATTGATACCGAACAGTTACAGCAAGGATTGAAGTACACACTTACCATGTAAATTGCAGATGGTCTAAAGTTAAGTGCAAAAATGTATAGTTTAGTAGCATTCGACTAAACAGCACTTAATTTGGGGTGTATATTAGTTCGCCGCAGTCACATTGCAGCAAACACTTATTCATAGACCTTCATAAAGTGAAATTCATTTCATTGATTCACTGAATTAACCAAGGGCAAGAAAATACTTGCCTTACAGCACAACGGACCAACAGCTAAGCAAATCAACCCCCCCCCCCCCCCCCCCCCAACTGTAAATACCAACTCTGAGATTGCACTACAGTGGATAAAAGGGCAAAGTTGTGCTGTAGGGCAAGTATTTCCATGCCCTCGGTAAATTCAGCGAATCTCTGAAATTAATTGCTATATGAGGGTCAATGATTAGGTGTTTGCTGCAATACGATTACGGCAAACTAATATAGACCCTTTAACTTGTTATAAATGGTACTCTTCTTCAGACAGAGGTGGTCATAAGAGACCTAGGTACTTGTGTAGACAAGTTTTTTCATTTGATCACCATGTTTCCACTGTTGTCAGGTAAGCCTTCTCTCTGGCCTGTTTAATTACCAAGAGACTTTCTTCAAGTGCTTCCTTTACCAGACCACCATCAAGTGCAGTACCCCTTTTGCTATGTACAAATCCAGCATATTGCTCAGATGAAAAAGGCCCTAAATATTTTTAACTAAGAAATGTAACTTTTTTAAATCCTTCAACTATCCTAAACGTTAGGAAATACCATTATTTTTATGTGCAAGTAATGCCTTTTAACATATTTAAATTAACTAGTGTTCTTTTGACATTTAAACCTTGTACCTTTAAAAAGCTTTGAAGGACATTCACCCATTATGTCCTGTGACTCCCCCTTTTAAAAGAGGAAGAGGAAAATCGTAACAAGTGCCGATGAAGTCTTTATGAAAGGTGACAAAATTGCCTAACCAGATTTGTTCTTATTTTCAACTAAAGTGATTATTTCCCTAGGACTTGCTTTACTGGTGTGGGTGCTTTGTTTTTTTTTGGTTTACCTGTCATCGGTAGTATGGATAACTCATTATGTTCTGTAATCCTTTCCCTTGTACAGTTGTGAAGTGATTGTTTTACTTTGAGGTGTTGTCAAACCACTTGTGTCTTGTCTAAAAAAAAAATCTGATATCTTTTGCCAATTTTTTTTTGTTAATATTAGCTCAGCTTTCCTCAAATATTTCTTCTATCATAATAAATGTATGTTTTGGTTTCTTCTACTTTCATAATAAGCATATATATTTTTTTTGCCTTTCCATTTATTTATTGGTTCTTAATGTTTTATCAGATATCCCATATAAGTATTTATGTGATTGTTGCTAACATTATTGTTTTCATCCATTGTTTCCTTCCCCTTATTTTCCCTGCATCTCTCAGTATCTCAGATGGCATCTGATCACTTATCAACTTTAACCTGTATGTTTTTTACGATGTTCATCGTGTTACCCTGCTGCAGTCATCACACTTGGGTTATCCTGTCGTCAGGCGGTCCCGCAGTCGGCTGGATTTCCAAAGTCTTGGTCCGATGTCGGTTGCTGTCGCCTCATCCCTGATGTCAGTGCGCCAGGGGTACACATATTGCAACCAACACCATTTTCTCCAGTCTTTCTTGCCGTGCGGTGCCCGAAGCAGAAGCAGTTCACAAGTGCCGGTCGGCCGACTCCTGAGATTTTCGAATTCGAGTTTCAGACCGAAGTCTTCTATAAAGCTAAGTACCCCGTTGGGGAAACTTTTCTTGCCTCAGACCGATGTCAGAAAAAGTTAACAATTGTATTTCTTGTGGGAAACAAATACCTCATAAGGATTTTCATTCTTGTATACCCTGCCTAGGCCCTGATCACGACGTCACTTCTTGTTGTTTTTGTGCTAGATTTAATAAACGGACTATTAAAAGACGATTTGATTTCGCACAACACTTTTTTGGCAGAAAATTTAATTATAACATGCCGTCGGAGCTACCGACTACTGGTGTGCACAAAAAGCGCAGGGATAAGGATCGACAGCCCAGGCCTAAGCCCGATTCCGAGGCCTCGGTTGATCCGGTCTCTGGTTCTCCTGTTATCAGTGAGGCTCCGATGCAGCCTCCGACTACCGCAGTTGAGGAACCCGAGACTGCTACGGATAGTTTGACGGAATGTACAAGGCCGACGCAGCCTTTTACTTCAGGCCCTACCGACGAATTACCTCCCAAGGACACCAATACTTCTGAAACACCTTCGCTTTCTGAAGGCGTTTTCAGACCGACGACTCTTACAGTCAAAACGTTTTCAAAACCGAAGACTCCTTCCAAATCGAAAAAAGCTTCACTTCAGTCTCCTGTTCAAGGCCCTAGGCCTAAGAAGCAGATGCTCAAGATGGCTGAAGATCTGATTTCTCTTATCAGGGATTTCCAGCCTCCTCCTGACAAAAGGCCTAGACAAGAGGAAGAATCTGCTTCCTCTGAACAACTGTCTATTTCTTCAGATTCCTCTGAAGACCAAGACTATTCCTTCTCTCCTTATGAAGATTCTGATGCTGAGGACTCTATTCCCTCAGCTTCCCCACCAGAAGATTACTCTTTTGGAGAAACTTTACACACTATGAGGGAACATTTTCACTGGGAAGGCCAGGATTACTCTGATTCCAAGAAAAGGCTCAGAGAGTTTCTTTTACTCCCCCAACACAGACCTCTAGCCATCCCTCCTGTTTTGGACATTGTGGATGATGTTTATTTAGAATCCAGTTTCAACCCTGACTCTCTGCCTCCTGCCCCGGCCAAGCCTGACAGATACTACAGAGTACCTGATTCCCATAAATTCCTTTACAAAAGCCCAGTAGCTGACCCAGAGACTTCCATGGCTAAAAATCCAGTACCTTCTGAAAGGGATTCAAGAGCACTAGACAGATGGGGGAAAAAGGTTTACACCTCAACCACTTTAGCTATGAGAGCTCTAAACTGTCAATTTCATATGCTTAAGTATCAGCAATTTCTGATCTCTCAGTTAAAACAAAAGATAACAACCCTTCCTCAACAATCTGAATTGAAAGAAGTACAGGATTTGTTGCACGCCACCGAGCAGGTGGGCAAACATACCTTACAATGTGGGTTTGATTCTTTGGAGGCCTCCTGCAGAGCAGCGGTCACTGGTTCAGTTATACGTAGGCATGCCTGGTTAAAGGAACAAAGTCTGCCTGAACATGTTAAAGCAAAACTGCTAGATGCCCCCTTGCAGCAGGATGTTCTTTTTGGTGTTAAAGCAGAAGAAGTTTTAAAGAAAATGAAAGATAAGGCAAAATCAATGCAGACAGTCAAAGATTTCCTACAGGTACAACCCCCCTCGCTTCAGCAGAAACTGGCCAACCAAAAATTGGTACTTTCCATTCACTGACAGGCCTCAGAGGGGTAAATACAGGCGCCCAAGGGGCAAAGGACAACCACAAGCTCAGTATAAACCTCGCCAATGGACCACTTCAACCCAGAAGGGAGGAGAAGACAGGTCTCAAGCCACCAGAAGGCAAACTCAATGACTTGCACCTCAACTGGCCAAACAAAGCTCTCTTGTCAGCCCCCCATGGGGGGGAAAACTAGCATTATTTGTAGACATCTGGCACATGATCACAAAGAACAAATGGGTCCTAGACATAATTTTACGAGGATACAGATTCCACTTTCACACCTTGCCAATAAAAAGAGGAATGCCAAACCTGCCACAAAATCAAAGGGCAGAGGCTCAAAAACAAATTACAGCTCTCATGGCCATGAGAGCCATTCAAAGGGTGCAAACTCAAGAGCAAGGCCAAGGATTTTACTCAAAACTATTCCTAGTACCCAGGAAAGAAAATGCTTGGAGACCAATTCTGGACCTTTCAATTCTAAACACTTACAAGTTCCCAAATTCAAGATGCTAACACTACAGCAGCTACTTCCCATGTTGGGCAAGGAAGCATGGCTGGTAACGTTGGACCTCAAGGAGGCATACCTGCATGTCCCTATCAGACAAAGTTGCAGAAGATACCTCAGTTTCATTGCAGGTTCAACCCATTATTGGCTTATCTACTGCGCCCAGAGTATTCACAAAATGCCTGGCACCAGTAATTGCATACTGCAGACAAAGAGGAATTCAAATATATCCATACCTGGACGACTGCCTCATCCAAGCAGAAAGAAAAGACATTCTCATACAACATCTGGCTTTTGTGAAGCATCTACTAAATTGTCTGGGGTACACCATAAACGAAAAGAAGTCAAAACTAGTACCCTCACAAAAAATGACATTCCTGGGTGCCAGCTTGGACACAACGGCCCAGAAGGCTTATCTTACACCAGACAAGCAATTACAACTGACTCAATATTTCAAGACAATGGCAACAAAGACCCAATTAACTGCAAGAAAACTTCTGCAGGCTTTGAGCTTCATGGCATCTTGCCTTCTGATAATACCATTTGCAAAACTGCATATGAGGAAATTACAATGGTACTTAAAAAGCGTATGGTCTCAACACAGCCACAGCTTGAACACAGTGATATCTCTCATTCCCTGCCTTCAACAGGAATTTCTATGGTGGGCACAGGCATGTCACCTCAACAAGGGTCAGCCTTTCACCTTGCCCCCACCCAGGCAAACTATCACAACAGATGCTTCAGACTATGCCCCGGGGGGGCAGTCACATGGCAGGGCAATGCATTCAAGGCCTTTGGACTGCAGAACAAAGAAAACTGCGCATAAACCAAAAAGAGATGCTAGCTGTACAGAAAGCTCTGACAGCCTTCAAGGATCTACTACAACCTGGACAACTGGCAATAAAGACGGACAACACCACAGTAATGTGGTACATAAACAAACAAGGGGGCACACATTCCTACCCTCTTTGCAGGCAAGCAATAATCTTATGGAACACAGCTCTGACCTACCAAGTCCAGTTACAAGCTCACTTCCTGCCAGGACAGAAAAACACATTGGCAGACGACCGAAGCAGAAACGTCAAAGATCCCCACGAGTGGAAGCTAGACCCACAAATATTTGCAATGATAACTCAAAGATGGGGCCTACCAAATATAGACCTGTCTGCCAGTCCTCAAAACTACCAGATGACAAAATTTTGTACAAGGACATTCCACCAACAAGCTTGGAAAGTGGATGCTCTCTCCTTCAGTTGGAAAAACCTGACAGCATATGCCTTTCCTCCATTACCTCTTCTCACAAAGGTTCTTTTGAAGGTCAAAAAGGAGAAACCTCGAATGATTCTCATAGCCCCAGACTGGCCACGCCAGCACTGGTACCCACTATTGAAGAATATGGCTCACAGTCCACCATGGATATTGCCTCAAATGCCTCATTTGCTCACACAGCAAGACAAGCAGATTCTACACAGCCAGATCAAAACCTTAAGCCTGGCTGCATGGCAAATCAGTTAAGCAGCCATCCAGCCCCTCTTTCACAAGCAGTACTGGATGTTGTTCTAGAAGCCAGGAGGCCAAGCACCAGGAAGGCTTACTCGGACAAATGGAAAAGGTTTTCTGCTTGGAACCAAGCTAAAGGCCGAGATATAACTCAGCCTCATATGCCTCACATTCTGCAGTATTTAGCTGAGATGTTGCATAAAGGACTTTCCTTCTCCTCAATTAAAATCCATGCTTCAGCTATTTTAGCTCACTATGACACAAATCCACCTTTATTTTCAAATCAACTCCTAAGGCAGTTCCTCAGAGGGGCAAAAAACATTAGATCACCTAGAAGAGCTCCTACACCTACATGGGACCTCAACTTTGTTCTGGAAAAACTAACATTACCTCCCTTTGAACCAGCTTTTTCTGCAGACCTTCAGTTCCTATCTTGGAAGACTGCCCTGCTCCTGGCAATAACTTCTGCTAGCAGAGTTTCAGAATTACAGGCACTAATGGCAGTGGATCCTTTCCTCATTTTTCATCAAGACAGAGTTTCTCTACGAACTAATCATTCCTTCATGCCTAAGGTGGTTTCCAGCGTAGCTTTAAATCAAACCATCCATCAACCCACTTTCTTCCCCAATCCACAGAGCAAAGGTGAGAGACTCCTACATTCCTTGGACATTCACAGGCAGCTTCAATATTACTTGGACAAAACTAAGGCTTTCAGAAAAACTGACCAGCTCTTTGTTTCCTATGCTACAGCTTCTCAAGGAAGGGCCATTTCCAAGCAAACCATTTCTAAATGGATAGGCCATTGCATACGATTCTGCTATACCCATCATGGAAAACCGGTTCCTCCTACCATTAGATCCCACTCTACCAGGGCAATAGCTACCTCTACAGCCTTTCTCAGGGGGGTTCCTACCAAGGAAACTTTAGAAGCTGCAACTTGGAGATGTCCTTCAAGGATGCATCTGCAGTCATCACATATGGGTTGTCCTGCCTCAGGCAACCCTTCGGTCGGCCGGATTCCAAAGTCTGGGTCCGGCGTCGGCTGATGTCGCACTTTCCCCGACGTCAGAGCGCCTGGCGTATAAAAGCATCAGCCGACGCCATCTTCCTCGGTCTTTCTTGCCACGTGGTGCCCGAAGCAGAAGCAGTTCGCAAATGCTGGTCGGCCAGCTCCTGTAATTCAGCTACCGAAGACTTCAAAAAGCTAAGTACCCCGTTGGGGACTCTTTCTTGCCTCAGCCGATGTCAGATAAAGTTAATAATTATTTAACTTGTGGGAAATAAATACCTCATAAGGATTTCCATTCTTACTGCCTACCCTGTCTAGGCCCAGACCACGACGTCTCGACCTGTTCAGCCTGTGCTTCCTTCAACCGACGCACTCTTAGACGTCGGGCGGAGTTTGCAGAGGAATTTTTTGGGGCTAGTTTTTCATACAATTTGCCGTCGGAGACTCCGACTTCACATTTAACAAAGAAACGGAAGGACAAGGACCGACACATGCCGGCCGCGGTTTCGGCTGAAACCACGGCCAGGCCTACCGCGAGTGTCTCGGCTGAAACCGAGTCCTTGGTACTTCCGTCCCCCGAAACCGCTCAACCGACAACCTCGGCCCTGGAGGCCCCTGCTGAGTCGGTTATTGAATTTCCTTCAGAAACTGGTGTCTCGGAAACTTCCGACACCATTCATCTAGACAAAACTACACCAGCACGTGGTGCAGCTAGGCCTCCTGCATCCATGTCCATAAAGGCTTTCACCAGGGCTAAAGATGCTAAACATACAAAAGCTATGCCTCCCAGGGTTATTCCTCAGGGACCCTCTACCAGTTCACAGATTCTAACTTTAGCAGAGGACCTTATCTCCTTAATTAGGGGCTCTCAACCCCATCCAGACAGGGGCTCTCAACCCCCTCTAGACAAAAGGCCCAGGGTTGAGCCCTCTGATCCCCACTCCTCAGAGGAGGCCTCTGATGGCTCTGCTCTCTCGGACTACCAGGAGGAGGCTTTTTCGGCCTACGAGGATTCTGATGCAGAGGAATCAATCCCCTCGGCCTCCCCTCCTGAAGAACTATCCTTCGGGGAGACCCTTCACACTATGAGAGAGCATTTCAAATGGCAGGGCCAGGAATTCTCTGATTCCAGGAAAAGATTAAGAACTTTTCTGCATTTACCTCAGCATAGACCTTTGGCTATTCCTCCTGTTTTGACTGTCATTGATGATGTGTACTCTGAGTCTAGCATAACCCCTGACACTCTTCCTCCGGCCCCTGCCAAACCCGATAGGTACTACAGGGTCCCGGACTCGCATCTTTTTCTTTACAAGGCCCACTCTGCTGATCCAGAAACTATTTCCCAGGGCCCTAAAGGGGTTGCAGCTGCCACTACTAAAAATCCACTCCCCTCTGAAAGGGAGTCCAGGGCTTTAGAGAGATGGGGTAAAAAAGTGTATACTTCTGCTACTCTTTCTATGAGGGCATTAAATTGTCAATTTCATATGATACAGTACCAAGAGTATTTGTTAGATGAATTGCGTAAGAAACTGTCTTCACCTGAACCCCTAGATCGCAAATCACTTCAGGATCTGGTACATAACTCCCAGCAGGTTAGCAACCATTTCTTACAGTGTGGTTATGATGCATTGGAAGCTTCATGTAGGTCAGCTATGACAGGTGCAGTCATACGTAGGCATGCTTGGCTGAAGGAACAATCTCTGCCAGACCATGTTAAAGCTAAGCTTCTGGATGCTCCACTGGAAAAGCAAAAGTTATTTGGCTCCACTGCTCAGGAGGTCTTAAAGAAATTTGAGGAAAAGACAAAATCTGTACAAACAGTCAAAGATTTTCTACAAGTCCAACCACCAAGATTCAGCAGAAATTGGCCTACCAAGAATTGGTCCTTTCCGGACACAGAATGATTTCAGAGAGGCAAGAACAGGCGTGCCAGAGGTAGAGGGCAAGCTAGAGGCTCCTACAGAGGACGTCAATGGCAGCCTCCCAACCAGAGAGGTAGTGCAGGACCTACAACTGCTGCACAAGGACAGTCTCAATGACTTTGCTTTGACTCCGCCAACCAGGGCTCAATTAGAAGCACCTTTGGGCGGAAAGCTTTCCTTATTCTCAGAAAATTGGCACAGTATTACAAGAGGCAAATGGACACTGCAAATAATAGACAAAGGATACAGGTTCCATTTTCGCACATTGCCAAAAAGAAAAGGCATGCCAGACCTGCCACCAAATCAAAGGGCATAGGCTTTGAAACAAATCTCCAACTTAATGCAAATGAAAGCTATAGAAAAGGTTCCTCTTTCAGAACAAGGCCAAGGATTTTACTCCAGACTATTCCTTGTTCCAAGAAAAGAAAATCAATGGAGACTTATTCTCGACTTGTCTGCACTGAATACTTATCTCATTGTGCCAAAATTCAAAATGCTGACTCTACAGCAACTCCTTCCCATGCTAGGCAAGGGGTCTTGGCTTGTGACTCTAGACCTCAAGGAGGCATACCTGCATGTCCCTATCAGACAAAGTTGCAGAAGACACCTCAGATTTCTTGCAGGTTCAGAGCATTATCAATTCTCAGCATTGCCCTTTGGCTTATCTACTGCACCCAGAGTATTCACGAAATGCCTGGCATCAGTAATTGCACACTGCAGACTTCAGGGGATTCAAATATACCCATATCTGGACGACTGCCTTATACAAGCGGACAGCCAACAAACTTTGGTAAAGGACTTGAATTATGCCATCCGCCTACTGCAGGCCTTGGGATATACAGTCAACATTCACAAATCAAGACTTGTTCCATCCCAAAGAATAACTTTTCTGGGTGCGGATCTAGACACAACCACCCAAATGGCTTTTCTCACAGAAGAAAAACAAAGACAACTACCGGATTACTTCAAGAATCTGACAAGACAAACTCAGCTGACTGCAAGGAAAATCCTGCAGGCCCTGGGTTACATGGCATCCTGTATTCTTCTGATTCCACAAGCAAGGCTGCATATGAGGAAATTACAATGATACCTAAGGAGTTTATGGACTCAGCACAGTCACAGCTTAGAAACTCTGATCCCACTCATTCCATGCCTCCAAAAGGAATTTCTGTGGTGCGCTCAAGCAAGCCAGTCAAACAGGGGTCTGCCCTTCAGCAAACCAATAGCCAGCCAAACCATTACAACGGACGCTTCAGACCACGGTTGGGGAGCACACATGGAGGGCAGGTGTATTCAAGGACTATGGTCACAAAAGGAGCTACGCATGCACATAAACCAAAAGGAAATGATGGCAGTGATACATGCAATCGAGGCCTTCAAACTCTTTCTGCATCAAGGCCACCTGCTAATAAGGACAGACAACACCACAGTTATGTGGTACATAAACAAGCAAGGAGGCACCCATTCCTACCCTCTTTGCAGACTGGCAATGAATCTATGGGAACTTTCCTTGAAACTCAATATAGAGCTGCAATCCCAGTTTGTGCCAGGAAAAGACAATATACTGGCGGACAGCTTAAGCAGAAATATCATGGATGCACACGAATGGATGCTGCACCCAGACATCCTCCTACAGATAACACAATCATGGGGAAGGCCAGACATAGATCTTTTTGCCTCCCCCCACAATCATCAGCTGAAGAAATTCTGCTCAAGGACATACCACCCACAAGCATGGAAAGTGGACGCCCTCTCTTTCAGCTGGAGAACTCTAACAGTGTATGCATTTCCACCTCTCCCATTAATGACCAAGGTTTTACTGAAGATCAGGACAGACCAGCCAAAAGTAATTCTGATAGCTCCGGACTGGCCAAGACAGCACTGGTACCCACTGTTAAAGAGCCTGTCACGCACGAAACCATGGCCTCTTCCTCTATGGCCACTTCTACTGACACAGCACAATTACAAAACTCTGCATTCCAACCTGAAAACCTTGCAACTAACAGCCTGGAAAATACCTTGACTCCTCCTCAGGACAAGCTATCCCAGAGAGTGAAAGATATTATTATGGAAGCTCGCCGGCCTTCCACAAGAAAGGCATATTCAGCAAAATGGAAAAGATTTCACATTTGGAACACCACAAAGGGCCTAGATGCGACCGTGATGAACATGGCACATATCCTGGAATACTTGGCAGAAATGTTCCACAATGGTCTCTCTTACTCTTCCATTAAAATTCATGCTTCAGCAATTTCAGCAGAGTACAATACTGATCCACCTGTCTTCTCTCATCCTCTCCTAAGACAGTTTCTAAGAGGAATCAAAAACATCAATCCTCCAAGGAAACCACCTCTACCTACTTGGGACCTTAACCGTGTTGGAAAAACTAACACTGCCTCCCTTTGAACCAGCAGCATCTGCAGAACTACAGTTCCTGTCTTGGAAGACTGCTTTCCTTCTGGCCATAACCTCAGCAAGAAGAGTATCTGAGTTACAGGCCCTTATGGCAGTACAGCCATTCCTTATTTTTCATCAGGACAGAGTTTCATTGAGAACCAATCCTACATTTATGCCAAAGGTAGTTTCCAGGGTTTCATTAAATCAAGCTATTCACTTGCCTACCTTCTTTCCAAATCCACAAAACAAAGGGGAGAAACTTCTGCACACCCTGGACATACACAGACAGTTGCGCTACTACTTGGACAGAACTAAAGGTTACAGAAAAACTGACCAACTGTTGGTAGCATATGCTGCTGGTACACAAGGAAAAGCAATTTCCAAACAGACAATTTCAAAATGGATAGGGAATTGCATTTGTTTTTGTTACTCCTTTCATGGAAAAACTGTGCCAGCTAACATTAGACCTCATTCCACGCGAGCCACAGCCACCTCCACAGCCTTCTTAAGAGGGGTGGCTACCAAGGACATTTTAGAAGCTGCTACATGGAGCTCCGTGCATACATTTGCCAAGCATTACAATTTACCTTTATATTCCAGATCCAGAGCAGGCTTTGCTACGGCAGTCCTGCAGGGCATTTTAGCTACACCATCCTTTACATAGTTCCGCCACCCCCAGATTGGCTATGGTATTCTACCCATATGTGATAACTGCAGATGCATCCTTGAAGGACATAGTACAGTCTTGTACCTACCATAAATGTAGATGGCCGATAGGTATGCATCTGCAGTCAGGTTTACCCTCCCTCCTTCCCCTCTGAGGTATTTCTTTGGTACTTACCCCTCTTATTGCTAGCTGGGGGGATCTATTATGGTGTATTTGTTTTTATATTATTGTGCATGTTTGGATTTTTAAATGCATCTCTCCAAATTTAGCCTTCCTTAGAGGGCACCTGGCATCTGGGGCAAAAAAAACTGAGGAAGATGGCGTCGGCTGATGCTTTTATACCCCAGGCACTCTGATGTTGGGGAAAGTGCGACATCAGCCGACGCCGGACCCAGACTTTGGAATCCGGCCGACCGAAGGGCTGCCTGAGGCAGGACAACCCATATGTGATGACTGCAGATGCATACCTATCGGACATCTACATTTATGGTAGGTACAAAACTGTACTTTCTGTACACACCTTCACTAAACACTATCACTTACCTCTTTATTCTAAGTCCAGGGCAGGCTTCGCCACTGCAGTTCTGCAGGGACTCATTGCCTCCTCTAACCCTCTATAATGCCTCCACCCTACCTTAGCTTTGGGACTCAACCCAAGTGTGATGACTGCAGCAGGGTAACACGATGAACATAGTACAGTTTTGTACCTACCATAAATGTAGATGTTCGAGTGTTCACCCTGCTGCAGTCCAGGTTACCCTCCCTCCAACCCCTCTGATCTACTGGCTAAACCTCTGCTATGCCTTACTGATGTATTTGCTTATAGCTGAAGGGTTTTTGTGTCTGTACAGTGTTCACACTTTTTGGTACTGATTTGGATCACCTTTTTGGGGGCACCTGACATCTGGGGCGAGAAAAACTGAAGAAAATGGCGTTGGTTGCAATATATGTACCCCTGGCGCACTGACGTCAGGGATGAGGTGACAGCAACCAACGTCGGACCAAGACTTTGGAAATCTGGCCGACTACGGGACCACCTGACGACAGGATAACCCAATTGTGATGACTGCAGCAGGGTGAACACTCGAACATCTACATTTATGGTAGGTACAAAACTGTACTTTTTTCTTATTGTTTTCAACTGTGATATTATCCAGTGTATATCTGAATATGTTTTAAGTAGCGCTTCCGTTTAGAATTTTTCCAGCTGTAGTAATTGTTTTCCATATCTTTTGGTTCTTTCATCTGCAGAAGTTTCACTCTTAACTTTTATAATTTTGATATTCTGATAGTAAAGAGCAGGGGTATGTTTGCATTCTTCGAGGTTATTTTGTTTGGTATTACTTGTTGTACACCATCCCAGATCTGCCTGTTTGATATGTTAGTAGTTTTTATTAGAGGGGCATACACAGGGTGAGATGGGCAACTGCCCTGGGTGCAAAGTGTTAGGGGGTCCAATTGGCAGTCCGTCATCCAGATCAGTCTTTAGTTCAATACCAACTTTTAAAAGCTGGTATTGCACTTGTGATCAAACCTGAGCACGGTAGCATTCTGTGTGTATTTTAAACTGTAGCAAGCAGTTTGTTACAATTTAAAAGAATATATTTTTTAATAAAACATGAGCATTGTAGCTATCCATGCAGGAAGGGTATAAACTACAGCAACTGTTTAACTGTGTGCTGCACTTTAAAAGAGCAGTGATTTTAATAGTGTGAGGAAGGAGGGTTGGGGGCAAGGTGCAGAAAAGGTACCCGAATGGCTGTGGCAGAGGGTGGGATGTCGTGCATCTAGCCACTTGGTTGGTGTTTTGGTAGAAGGAACAGATGTTATTTACTCCTCACTTGAAGAGCTGAGAGGCTGGGATGCTGTTTTTTGGGATGGGCATAGGGCACTGGTTGAGACAGTTAAACTTATGCACTAAGCCACAGTTGCATGATCATTTTTGGCAGTGGTCTACAACTGTGAAATTCTGTCTGTTCTTATCATCATCATCATTTTTTTGGTTGGCTGTCCAAGCTTTCTGAAAGCTAATTATAACACACTGTGTAATAAATATCATAAATCTTTGTCTTTTAATTTATTTTAGTCATGTAGTATTCTATGATAGAACTTTAAATGCTTTTCTTTGATTTTGTATTACTTTTATCTTAATTATTTTTTATTATCCTAGTACTTAGTGTATATCCCAGTTTTATCAGATATTCTGTATTTAATTTGCTTCATACTACATACCTTTCTCTCATTTTTTCTAGTATGATCTTTCAACCTATCAGATTTCTGTTTGCACTTTTTGTGGTTGGGGTTCAAATAATGAGTTCTTTGATTTTATATTGTCTTCCCTTCTAAGCTGCACTTTCTGATCTGTGTCAATTGCTTTTTTTCTTACACAGTTCTCTTGCAGTATATCTTTGTACACTACCTTCTCTTTGCTTATATTCTTCTTCACTTTTTAATCCTTTCTTTTCCCCCTCACATTGCTTTGTTCCTTTTATTTATTTTGGCATTTCGTTAGATCCTAGCCTCCTGGCACTCTCCATTTCTTGAGTTTTTTTGAAAATCTTACTTATTTCTATATACTACTTCCCAACCGTGTAATCAAAATAGTTGTCTGATACTGCCATCTTACTTAAGTGTTGTATATGTTCCCTTTGTGTCTCTTATTTTCACGAATACTCGTACACAAAGTAGTTAAAATATCCCTAGAACCAAATTTATACAGTTTTCTAAAATGAAAAAAATTTTGCTTATGTTACATCTGAAGTGCTCTTTGTAAATATTAGTCTCTGATGACTTAAATCTTTTTCTCTTGCTACTGTTCTTGTATTCATTTCATTCTTTCTGCTGTTCTGTCATCCATCTTTCTCTGTTCCTGGCTTTTATAATGTGTTTGTGTTGTTTTTGTCCTTATTGTTTCCTGTATCTTTTCCTTATCCCTTTGTCATTTACATTTGATTGTATTCAATGTCTACTGGTATTTCAGATTTGGTGGGTTATGTTTCTTTAGTTCCTTTTCAGTTCTCATGTATTTCTGTTTTACCATTTATATTTAGTTTCTTCACTTCCTTTATTATTGTTTGCCTTCTCTCATTTCCTTCCCTGTTTATCAGCATTATTCACTTCAGTTCTGTCACTCTTCTAGCAGTCTTACAGTTCATATATAATTTCTTCAGTCTTTCTCTTATTTGCCACACCTTGCTTAGTAATTAATTTGCTTGCTGCTTTTCCATCTTCCAAACTACTTATCTTTTCTGAAAGGATACCACACAGCTAAATTACTAATGACCCAGCTCTCTTTCTGATCCTTACTGTCCAATTCCATACTATTTATTTTGTTTTCATCTGTTGCCTCTTATTATTCTCAACTGAATTTTCCTTGTTTATATTTTGGGAAGATTTTTTTAACCAGGTATTCCACCATGCACTTAAACGTATATCCACTATGTTATTCTTGACCTTGTTCAGTCCTCTCTAAAGGATCTGCATTGACTGCATCAAGAAGCTTTCAGTCACATCAGTGTGCAGTGTCTTGGATATTTGCTCTTATTTCCATACATCCTTTTTCTGTCTAAATCACTTATTTATGTACATGTAATCTGTTCTTTAATCTGCATTAGAGCTTTCTCTTCATTTCTCTCTTCCACTTTTGCCATTTTCTTTTCCCTTATATGTTTTGTATATAACATTTATCTAAAGTTTCTATAGGTTGTTGCACTTGCTTTCTTTGAGAATATACGGACTTTGCTTTGCTCCTGCATCATATTGTTTGTCTTACCCCTGCTTCTCATAGTAACATTTTAGATAAGCTGGATGGAGTCTTGTGAATGAGTTCATTGGAACAATCTGCTTGAAGAGAGTCTTCAGTTTGTATATCATTTGGCTTTCTCTCCGGAGATTTCTAGAGAAGAAGGATAATGCCTCCTTGCTGACCTTCCGCAGCTGTCTGGTATTCTGCGGCAGTTCTGATGTACTGTGCATGCGTATCCCTACGCAGTACATCAGAGCTGTGGGCAAAAGCAACGGAGAAAGCGAGATCTCCGTTGCTTTTTACTGTTTCACTTTGTTAAATGGGTTTAACATAGCGAGACAGCTTTAAAAAAGCAATTGCTTATTTTAAAGCTGTCTCGCTATGTTAAACCCATTTAACATAGCGAGACAGTTTTGAAAAAAGCAACGGAGAAAGCAAGATCTCCGTTGCTTTTTACACACTGTCTCGCTATGTTAAAGGAGTTTAACATGGCGAGACAGCTTTAAAAAAAGCAATGAAGATTCTCCGTTGCTTTTTTAAAGCTGTCTCACTATGTTAAACTCCTTTAACATAGCGAGGCAGTGTTTTAAAAAAAAGACTTGTACCAATGGAAAAAGTCCGGGCGACCGGACCTTTTTCCATTAGTGTAAGTCGATTTACAACGTGCACGCTGACCAATCAGCGTGCACATTTTGGAATATTAATCGGGGGTCATGGTATAATGAAGATTTACTTACAGTTGGTGTGGTTTAATCACAAGCGTGATGCCTGACTGATTAAACAAAGCCAACCATGGGTAAATCTTCAGTATACCACACCACAGAGTTGGTTATTGCTATTATAAAATGACACTGTTTAAGAGAAAAATTACTTAATTTTCTTCAGTAATGTCTTTGTGTAATGGCACCCTTCCACATTGTTCCTGATTGTGCTCTTTGATGATGTATTGTACACTTGTATGGTTCATGCGTTCCCAGACTTATGCAGTACATCACTGGTTTAGCAAGCAAGCAATGGAGAAAGGATTATCTCCATTGCTATTTTATTTTTTTTTTTTTTGAAAGAAAAAAAACAGGTGTAACCTTCCGACAGTTTAGAGGTACGAGAGAGAGAGGAAATTACAAGGAAAAATAGGTGTGATGTTATGTGATCCTATCTCGCCTACATTCTGTACTGATGGGCTCGGAGCCGATCCTCAGCTCCGACTCGGCACGCTATGCTATAGAGCGAAGCCTCTTATTGGCTGAGCTATTCTCTATCCCAGGATGCACCACCGCTAATCCCCCAGATCTCGTTTGCCACTTACAAGCTAGGAAGTGGTCTCAAACTTGGCTGAGCTAAGTGCTGTTTTTCACAAAGTTTTTCTGTCAGGAAATTCTTTATTCTTTACCCAAAAGCTGTTTTAACAGCTATCGTTGTGTATCAGTGTGTTTGTGAATATTTTTTGTGGTAAAATTTGTGTGATTGAACAGGGAAAGGTTTCCGTTTAAATTAGAGGGGCCTTCCCCTATTCTTTAGTGAGTCTACTTAATTTACAGAGGTCAAGTACCTGTTTAAGTTAGAGGGTTCTTGGCCCTCCTTTTGGCGTTTTTTGTGGTTGTACTTATTAATTTGTTTTGTGTGGTCTTTCGTTTAAAAAAAAAAAAAAAAAAAAAGGTTTATTGTTGTTAAATCTTTATTAAGTGACATATATTGTGTTTTTTTCTACTAATATACTGAGTAGTATACAGGCATTATGTCAAAAGAGCATAGACCCTCAGGATTTAAAAAGTGCACGAGATGCAACTATAAAATGTCCATCACCGATGATCATTTCTTATGCGTGTACTGTTTGGGCGCCAAACACCTACAGGAGTCTTGCAGCGTGTGTCACGCTTTTTCCTCTAGGGTCCTCCAAGAGAGGAAGAATAAATTGATCTTGAAAGGGCTGATTAAACCCTCCTTCGAGGAGGCCTTATCTTCCTCTTCCGCCAAGAAAAAGAAATCGTCGGCTCCGACCAGTCCGTCGGAACCGACCAGTAAGAAATCTAGGCAGGCTTCTCCATCGGCTCCACGGACTTAAGAGCCGAGGGCGGAACGGTCTGCCTCGATGCCTCCAGTCTCGACTCTTCTGGTTTCGGAGCCGATGGCTGGGGCTTCGAGAGGCAGGTCACCTTCATCGACTCCACTGATTTAGGAGCCGATGAGGGCTGCCGGCTCAGACTCTTCCCCTTCGGCGCTGAAGCCCACCTCGGCACCGAGGGAAATTGTTTTGGAATCTCCCTCGGCACCGATACTGGTCGAGTCTATTCGGAGCCGGTCCCCCAGTCCTTCGGAGCCGATGGAGAAGTCGGTTCGGACCCGGTCGGTCTCCTCCCGATCTTCCAAGATGTCAGATTCGGACATCGACAGGGTGCTCCTAAGACTGTTTCAGTCTCCTGTATTCCAGAAATTAGTTTCAGCTCCAGCCCATTCGGCTTCGGAGCCGATTGCCCACCCTGTAGTTCTGGTTCCTCCTCCAACAGCCTCGGCACCGTTGGAGCCGGTGCTGGTGGAGCCGATGGAGGTTTTCGGGTCGGCCCCGTCCCTTACTCCAACCCCGGCTCTCGAGTCGGAGTTAGGTACACAGACCTCCTCCGTCGGCCCTGGGGGGGACGCTTCGGGACCGATGTTTTCAGTTCCGAGCCTTCCTCTCGGTGCATCGGCTGCGGGGGTACCATCTACTGTTGTGGCCACGGGGGTTGGACCTTCCCAGGACTCTGGCGGTCCAGCCTTCAGGGCCATGAGGAGTGCTTTGGCCAAATTTTCTTTGGCTACCTCCACGGTCTCACCAGCACCTTCCCTACACACGGAGACTGGGTCTTTGGTAGTCCCCCTGTCCTTAGACAGCGGAGCCCCGGGGCCTGAGGTCACCCCCAGTGGGGGTTCCCCCCCTCCTGGAGGTCCCTCTGAAGCTTCTTCAGAGGAACCCCCAAGGAAAAGACTCTGCAAGAGGAAGCACGTTGACTCCCCCGATGAGTCTCTCACGTCGGACACCGATCTTGATGATGCGGAGGGGTCCCCTAAGTCGTCCTCAGATGATGTCTCCTTCGCAGATATCTTGGAAACCCTCAAACAACGAGGCGGCTGGCATTCCAAGCCCCCTTCCGCTGACGAGTCAGTGTTCCACAAGGCCTTCGGGGCTCAGCCCTCCGCCTCCTGGGTGTCTCCGCCCTTTGACGAGCTCCTAGATTTGATCTGTCGAAGGGCGTGGGAACATCCAGACTCTGTAGAACCGGTGCCTGCTCGCCCAAACAAGTTCTTATCAGCACCCCCAGAGAAGGAGTTTTTGACAAAGATGTGGCTGTAGATGCCTTGGTGGTGGCATCTGCTACCCAAGAAGATGTAGCAGAGGCTTCGACGTCCGTCCATCCTCCTAATAAGGAGTCTAGGAGCATGGATCGTTACGGGAAGCGCACCCTCAGTTCAGCGGCCTTTACCTTAAGGTCCCTGAACTATTTAACGCACTTCACTAGATTTCAGAGGGATCTGATCAAGGAGCTTTCAGATACCCTCTTGGGTAACCTACCTGAGCAGCTGGCCCAGACGGTTGGCTGTCAGTTGGCTACGCTGTCATCGATATCAAACTCGTCCATGAGGCTCATTTCATATGCAGCCGAAGGGGTGAGTAGAGCGGCGGGTACGGGTGTTGCTCTGCGGAGGCAAGCCTGGCTCCGCCTGTGTCATTTTGCAGAAGCCTTTAAGTCTTCCTTTGCCGACGCTCCCTTTGATGGGTCCTCTTTGTTTGGACCCAAGGTAAAGGACACATTGACCCGCTGCGAGCAAGAAGGTAAGACTTTGACTGCCGTAGGGGCACGATTTTCCACTCCCTTTCGGCCTTATCCCAAGGCTATACGCCTTCCCCCCAGTTTCCCTCCTTCCCAGAGTGATCCAAAAGGCGTCTCACTTGGGGAGCAAAATGATTTTAGTTGCCCCTTACTGGCCTCGTCAGGTATGGTTCCCCTATCTTCGGAAATATGCACTGGACGGTCCGTGGTTCCTGGATCAGATCCCAGACCTATTAATTCATCAGTCGGGACAACTCCATCAGTCCCTTCACACTTTGAAGTTAACAGCTTGGCTCCTCCTCTTCCGACTATAGTCAGGAATCATACCTTAGACCCGGAAGTCATACATATCTTATCCTCGGCCCACAAGTCTGCCACTAAGAAATTGTATACTAGCAAATGGAAGAGATTTGCTATTTGGGCTCAACTCCGGGTCTGGATCCCATCACAGTTCCGCATCGGAAGTCCTGAAATTTCTGACTTCCCTATTTAATCAAGGTTCTTCAGTCTCTACCATCAAGGTCCAATTGGCAGCTATTTCCAATTTCCATGAATCTACAAACCCACCTTTAATGAGCAACAGATTGTGTAAAACCTTCATGAAAGGTGCTGTGCTTTTACGACCTCCGATTTCTCATCCTGCTCCTCCGTGGGATCTCGATGTGGTGTTACGTGCCTTAACCTCCTCCCTCTTCGAACCGGCAGCAACATGTGATTTGAAATTTCTTTCTTGGAAAACTGCCTTTCTGGTCGCGATTACTTCTGCCAGAAGAGTTTCAGAGCTTCAAGCTCTGTCTGTAAAACCACCGTACCTGGTTTTTCACAAAGATAGAGTATCCCTCAGGCCTGATCCATCTTTTGTCCCTAAAGTTTGTTCCAGTTTTTGCCTGCAACAGTCATTAGAACTTCCAGTTTTCTTTCCAAAGTACTCAAACAAAGCGGAATACATCTTCCACACATTGGATGTTCATAGGCAATTGCGTTTTTATTTAGACAGGACCCAACAAACATGGAAAACAGATCAATTGTTTGTGTCCTTTTCGGATAATAAATTGGGCAAAGCCGTCACAAAGGTCACTATTGCCAAATGTATCAGGGACTGTATTAGTCAGGCTTATTCCTCTTCTAATAAAGAGCTTACAACCTCTATCAAAGCACACTCTGCAAGAGCTATGGCTACTTCAATAGCATTCCATTCTAAGCTTGCCATTAGTGACATTTGTGTTGCGGCTACGTGGTCTTCCCCGCACACTTTCATTTCCCACTACAAATTGGATGTGGCATCTCGGGGGTGAGCTTCATTTGGTTCCACAGTGCTCAGGAGTGTTTTCCAGTGAGCCACCCAGGAATTAGGTGCTAGGGACGCTGTCCCATCAGTACAGAATGTAGGCGAGATTGGATCACATAACATCTTTTAGTTATGTACTTACCATAACTTTAGATGTTTGGGATCCATCTCGCCTACATTCCTAATACCCACCCTCCTTCCCCCTGCCTTGGAGATCAGAAGAGATCGGACGGTCCGAATTCTATTGTTTCATCTTGAAACATCTGGCAATGTTATATAAACAGTTATGTGTGTGTGCATGAATGCGGACAAACAAGATCTGGGGGATTAGCGGTGGTGCATCCTGGGATAGAGAATAGCTCAGCCAATAAGAGGCTTCGCTCTATAGCATAGCGTGCCGAGTCTGAGCCGAGGATCTGCTCCGAGCCCATCAGTACAGAATGTAGGCGAGATGGATCCCAAACATCTAAAGTTATAGTAAGTACATAACTAAAAGTTTTAGTTTGTAGAACATACCTGATTTATTTTCTGTGGTCTGATGCATACCTCTCGATCTTTTATTTAAAAAAAAATGTGAATATGTGTGCATTTATGAAGAAAATCTGAAATGAAATGCCTGTCATTTTAGTGACTTTGTTCCTCAGTGATTTGTCAGAAAAAAACTAATTTTATGAGGAATGAAGTCACTAAATGATGACATGCATTCCAATTTCTGACTTTCTTTCATTCAGACTAATGTCCATCTACCACATAATAGAAAAAATAAGTCTAGCCACACAGTAATACTTTAATGGCTGGATTTTTATCATTGGTATATTCTTGATTTACAACGGGCATGCTGATTGGGGTGACCAATCAGCCAGCTCCTTTTTGAACGTTAATGGGCCAGTCTTTATATAATATGCAGTATTTTATATGCCTTACTAATTATCCCCTTTTTAACAGCAGATTCTTTTTTAGAGTCGTCTCAAAACTCTACTGGAGCAGGTCTGTCATTTAGCACTACCCTATCCCTTTCTCTTTCCATGTAGTCTGATGTCATTCCCTGGTATAAAAGGTAGTATCTAACCTGCAGTCCAAACTTCTGCTTGGTCTCATCCTTTTCTATTACCATTTTCATTTGCTTCCATTACTGTAGTTACGTTGCCAGTTTTCTCTGGTAAATTCCAGCCCCCATCTTGCCTATTTTCTGTACCCCTACTTGCAGTAATCCCGGGTGGCAAATTATTTTCTCAATTCGAGAGATATATTTTCTGTTAGTTTATGTATATAGTATTATGTATGGTTGTTATTCTCCTTAAGGGTTTGCATCCAAAATCCTACCTTCTCTTTATTTCTCAAGTTTCCCCCTTTTTATCATCCCTTTACATTTTTGTATTGTTTATATGAGCCTTAACTATATAGCTCTAAAGTATCTGTTCAAGTCAGGTAATCCTAGACCACCTTTTTCTATGGGGAAAATCAGCTTATCCCTGTTCTGCATCCAAAATCCTTTCTCCTTATTTCTCAGATGTCCCCCTTTCTATTGCTCACTTCTGCTTGTATTGTTTATATGAGCTTTAACTTTGTAGCTCTAAAGTATCTATTCAAATAAGGTAATCTTAGACCATCCATTTCTGTGGGGAAGATCGGCTTGTAACTCTTGCCTTCTTCTGTCCCAAATAAATTCCTTCAAGTCTTTATTATTGTCCACAGCTTCTCCTGTGGTTGATAAAGAAATATGCCTAAGCCGTATATAAAACTAGGGGGACTAAAACTTTTCAATGCTTTATCTTAATGTTTGTGTCCACAATCAAGAGCTTCCAGTTTCTCAGTTTTTGTATTGCGTTATATTTAGTCTCTTCCTATATATCGTTAATTGCCACAACAGAATTATTTTTAACGTGTACCGAAATACATAAATTGTGTCCCCATAAAAATTGATATTACTGAACCAATTATTTTTATGTACACAGATAATGCTGCAGACTCCATCTTCATCAGTTTTATATCCTGCAAAGTCTTGTGGAACATTTTGAGACAGTTTCAACACTGACGTTTTGTTTTCTGGATGTACCCAGTATGAAGTAATATAATGTGCAAATAAAGCTTACTTTTCTTGATATCAGTTATATAGTTGAATCACAGTCCCTTATTTTCTTTGTCAGTTGCTCTAAATATACAGCAAGTAACAAAAGAGAAAGAGGACAGCCTTGCCTGATTCCTCTGCTCAAACTTGATTTGGCAGAGAGGAACCCTCCTGTCTTAATTCTTACCTCCGACCTTTCATATATCCTGCTAATTAACCCCATTGTTCTGTCCGGGACTGCAAATGCTTCCACTGCCCTACTTGTAAAATCCCAGCTGATTCTGTCAAATGCTTTCTCTGCATCAGTACATATGAACAGTAGCAGTATTTTCTTATGTTCTGCTTCCCCTTGGATCGTTGTTGTCTCTTGTTTGCCTCCCCTTTCACAAAACCACATTGATCCAAAGTTTATCAGTGTTGGCAGTACATGTACAATCTTTTAGGTAGTATAGATATAAACACTTTATAATCATGGTTTAGAATTAAAACCGGTCTCTACGAAGCTGGGGGCTGAAGGAGTTTTACAATCTTTGGGAAATAGAACCACTACAGCCTTATTCCAAGATGCCAGTGCTTCCCGTATTTTTAAAATCGTTTTAGATTAATGTGTGTGTATATATACCTTTAAGAAACTATCCAAGGGCTTGCACAAGATTATAAATACTGAGCATGTGCAAGCTAGGCTGCCATTTTGTAGTAAGCTGTTGAGATGCAAGCATGTATGTATGTAAGGTCTGTCTGTTAGTTCGTTTATATTTTATGATGCTGCTGTCCATCCTGATGCGTTTCTGTGTATTAAAGCATCTAAACGAAGTACCCTACCTGCTTGTCATCTATGTTAGAGAGGGATGAATGACATGGTATCAGAAGTGGCATGTCTAAAAAGGACATGGTGTCAGAAACGGCATGTCTAAAATGACTTGAAGCCAGGATGGAATCCAAATTCTTCAGTTTGAGTTCAAGGAGCACCTGGTTGGAACTGGAACATAAAGGAGTGAATCATCCCTACAATGTGCATATTTCACTAAACAAGTCAGAAACAAATTTCAGATATTAAACTTGCTCAGCACTATTTCTTATTCGCAAAATGTGAAACGAGGCAAACAGAACATTCTAAATGATAGTCACATAAACCGATATGTCTGATATTGATAAAATATTCAAATTACTACAGAAAATGTTTGAAATAAAGTCCAAATTGCATAAAACTAATAAAATAAGAGGAAACTACCACATTTTCACTAAGCATGTATTTTTCATATTAATCAAAGATATCCGGGTTATTAGAAGTGTATAAAGTGTTCACATGTTTGTGCAGTCATCATCATCTTATTTCAGCTGTTCCCATTAGGGGTCGCCACAGCGGATCATCCGTTTTCATTTCTTCCTGTCCTCTGCATCATGCTCTTTCACACCAACCGCCTGCATGTCCTCTCTCATCACATCCATAAACCTTATCTTAAGCCTTCCTCTTTTCCTCTTACCTGGCAGCTCCATCCTTAGCATCCTTTTCCCAATATACCCAGCATCCCTCCTCAGCACATGTCCAAACCAACGCAATCTCGCCTCTCTTGCTTTGTCTCCAAACTGTCCAACCTGAGCTGACCCTCTAATATACTGATTCCTAATCCTGTCCATCTTAGTCACACCCAGTGCAAATCTTAACATCTTTAACTCTGCCACATCCAGCTCTGACTCCTGCCTTTTCGTCAATGCTACCGTCTCCAACCCATATAACATAGCAGGTCTCACTACCCTCTTGTAGACCTTCCCTTTCACTCTTACTGGTACCCGTCTGTCACAAATCACTCCTGACACTCTTCTCCACCCATTCCACCCTGCCTGTACTCTCTTCTTCACCTCTCTTCCACACTCACCATTACTCTGAACTGTTGATCCCAAGTACTTAAACTCATCCACCTTTACCAACTCTACTCTCTGCATCCTCACCATTCCTCTACCCTCCCTCTCATTTACACACAAATATTCTGTTTTAGCCCTGCTGACCTTCATTCCTCTCCTCTCTAAAGCATATCTCCACCGATCCAGGGTCGTCTCAACCTGGTCCCTACTCTCACTACATATCACAATGTCATCTGCAAACATCATAGTTCACGGGGCCTCCTGTCTAATCTCATCTGTCAACCTGTCCATCACCACTGCAAATAAGAAAGGGCTCAGAGCTGATCCTTGATGTAATCCCACCTCCACCGTATCTGTCACTCCCACCGCAGTTCTCACCAATGTCACACTACCCTTGTACATATCCTGTACCACTCTTACATACTTCTCTGCCACTCCCGACATCCTCATACAGTACCATAACTCCTCTCTAGGCACCCTGCCATATGCTTTCTCTAAGTCCACAAAGACACACAGTACAACAACTTCTGACCTTCTCTGTATTTCTCCAACACTCTCAGAGCAAATATTGCATCTGTAGTGCTCTTTCCTGGCATGAAACCATACTGCTGATCACTAATCATCACCTCCCTTCTTAACCTAGCTTCCACTACTCTTTCCCATAACTTCAAGCTGTGACTAATCAATT
The DNA here is from genome assembly GCF_019279795.1 of Protopterus annectens. NCBI lineage: Eukaryota > Metazoa > Chordata > Ceratodontiformes > Protopteridae > Protopterus > Protopterus annectens. The sequence continues at coordinate 628,338,793 of NC_056749.1, forward strand.
CCCTCTGTAGTTACTGCAGTTCTGCACATCACACTTATTCTTAAAGATAGATACCAAAAGACTTTTTCTCCACTCCTCAGGCATCCTCTGACTTTCCAAAATTTCATTAAACAATCTGGTTAAACATTCCACTGCCATTTCTCCTAAGCACCTCCATGCTTCCACTGGTATGTCATCTGGGCCAACAGCCTTTCCATTCTTCGTCCTCTTCATAGCTGTCCTTACTTCCCCAGTCACCACTTTAGAGTCTCCAATCTCCTTCAGACTGGCCCTCCTACATGGGATATAATCCACCTGTGTGCATCTTCCTCCACTCTTGTACGTCACCCTATGCTCCTACCGCTTCTTAAAATATGTATTCACCACAGCCATGTCCATCCTTTTCGAAAAATCCACAATCATCTGACCTTCTGCATTCCTCTCCTTAACACTATACCTACCCATCACTTCCTCGTCCCCTCTGTTCACTTTACCAACATGCCCATTGAAGTCCGCTCCAATCACTAGTCTCTCACCCTTGGGTACACTCAACACCACTTCATCCAACTCACTCCAAAATTTTTCTTTCTCATCCAACGCATACCCAACTTGTGGAGCATATGCACTAACAACATTCATCATTACACCATCAATTTCAAGCTTCATAAACATCACTCTATCAGACACACTCTTCACCTCCAAAACACACTTGGCATACTGTTCCGTTAGGATAACCCCTACCCCATTTCTTTTGCCATCCACACCATGGTAGAACAATTTGAACCCGCCTCCTATACACTTGGCCTTACTTCCCTTCCATCTGGTCTCTTGCACGCACAATATATCAACCTTCCTTCTCTCTGTCATATCAGCTATCTCTCTCCCTATACCAGTCATACAGCCAACATCCAAAGTTCCTACCCTCAGTACTACACTCCTAACCTTCCTCCTCTCTTCCTGCCTTCGGGCATGCCTTCCCCCTCTTCTTCTTCGGCCAACAGTAGCCCAATTTCCGCCAGCACCCTGTTGGCTAACAGTACTGGTGGCAGTCGTCGTTAACCCGGGCCTCGACTGATCCGGTATGTAAATATGAAATGTTGTCCGCATCAGTAATTTGGCAAAGGTTTTACGCAGGATGCCCTTCCTGACGCAACCCTCCCCATTTATCCGGGCTTGGGACCGGTACAAAGAAATGCACTGGCTTGTGCATCCCCAGTTTGCGCAGTGCTACAGTAAAATTATTTCACAGAATACAACCATTTCAGACCACATTTTGCAAAGTGCAGTATTTCAAAGAGTTTATTGTGCATTTAAGTGTTGTTATAAGCTCACATAACAGTTTGTTCATACATAATTATAAGGGTTATATTTTCAGTGTTTGTACATACAGTAGATTGTTGGCATGGCAGACATTTTTGGAAACCCAGTGCACTTGTGTTTGACAGTAATATTGCTGAGAACTGGAGAGTGTTTGAGCGAGAGTATGGCATTTTCATACAGGCTGCATTTTCTGATAAGGGATGACAGTACAAAGGCATTTATTCTGTTTAATTTAGCTGGGTCAGAAGCCATAGAAAGAGGATCTTTATTTGTTTGCACCTGCTATATCTGTACAGGAGAGGTGGAAACTATCATATTTCTTTATTTTATTTATTTACATTTGTTGACCAGGAAAGTCCACTGGGCTGAAATGAGCCTATTTTCAGTGGAGGCATGGGGAGAAAATCTCCACAAATGCAATACAAGATAATAAAATACAGGATAAAAATGCAAGATATTATACAATGACTGGCCATAAATATGGAAAACGAGCACGCTGATTGGTCAGCCCAACCAGCGTGCCCATTGTAAATTCAAGACTGTACTAATCTAAAAGGTCCAGTCGCCGGGACTTTTTCCATTGCTATCTCTGAAAAAAAAAAAGATATACTAACAGAGAAAGGAAGATCTCTGTTGCTTTTTTTAAATATATCTTGCTGTTATACAAGTTGGAAGAACTCGTATAACATAGCGAGATATCTTAAAAATGCAACAGAGATCTTCCTTTCTACCGAGAACGGAAGATCTCTGTTGCTTTTGTTTTTAAGATATCTCGCTATGTTATATGAGTTCAACTCCTATAACATAGCGAGGCATCTTTGAAAAAGAAAAGCAACAGAGATATTCCTTTCTCCGTTGCTACTTCTACACAGCACTGATATACTGCGTAAGTGTGGGAACATGCCTCTTATGCATGTGCAGTACATCAGAACTGCCCCAGGATACCGGACAGCTGCGGAAGGGCAGCACGGAGGCATTATACAATGCCATTATTTAAGAAAAGTAAGTATTTTTTTTCTTAAATAATGTCATTGTATAATAGCAATAACCCACACCTGAGTGTGGTTAATGCTGGGTTTACCCACGTTTGTCTTTGTTTGGTCACGAGGGCTTTGCCCTCGTGACCAAACCACACCAACCGTGGGTAAATCCAGCATTACCCACACACAGGCATGTTATACTGAATAATAACATGCAAGATAATGGAAGTTTGTTAAACATCTGGGGAGAAAAGCTCTAGGGGCTCCACAGACAAAATACAAAAGATAGTAGGCAAATTAGTTAATAACGTGGATATATCAAATATGAAGAAAAATGAAACAAAATATGCTAAGTCGCCTAGGAGGAATTTGTAAGTTGTGACAAAGTACAAAGAGAATAAATGTGGGTAACTTGATAAAAGATGTTAGAGAGTGTTTTTCATCGAGGATGCATAAATTAGATGCGTATGGGGGAATGGTTGATGTTAGCGAAGGTAGTCGGGTTATAGAGGATTTGGAGATGTTGCATGAGCAGAGCCATTGAGAGGAAAGATATTGGTGTAAAGACTTTTTGAACACAGAGGCACTACTGATGGTATGCAGAGTGGATGGAAGTACATTCCAGAATTCAGCAATGGTAAAAGAGTATAGAAATTGACCAGCTGGGAGGTTTGGTCTGTCATCTTGGAGAAGAGACTGATTTTCTGATCTGAGATGCCTATTGGGATGATAAGGAGTCAGAAGGGGATCAAGAGCTGGGCAGTGAAATGGTTTGTAGGTTATTTTGTGAGCAGTAGATAATTGTATGTAGGTGAGATGTTGTGAAAAGTTCTAACCAGTTCAGAGATTGTACTGAAGAGCATGGGATAACTACTTAGTATTAGTTAACAAATTTAGCAATTTTGTTGTAACAGGTTTCGCTCTAAGTTTTAAGCAGAACTTGGATATTTGTGAGAATGGGAGCACCATAAAGGAGAGAAGGTAGAAGAAATGTTGTGGCAAGAGTTTGTCTAGTGGAGTGATTTAGGAAATGTTTGTCTATATAGAGTGCAGAGTTTTTGGTGTGTTTTTTTAATATTGTTGAGGATGTGATGCTCAAATGTTAAGTTTTCATCAATGGTAATGCCAAGAAGCTTCATGTAGGGAATGACCTCTGTGGCTGTCGTGTTAGAGGAGTGAATGCTAAATTCAGATTTGATAACAATGGTATTTTTTGGGAAGATGAAAAGCAGGAGCTTGGTTTTATTGGGGTTAAGGGCAAGGTGGCATTTTGGGTCTTGTCCAAGAGCTCAGAGTGTGAGGTGGCATAGCAGAGGATTGTAGAGTCATCTGCATATTGGATTACTGAAACATGAGTAAATGCAGAGTAGAAGTTGTTAATGAATATGCTGAAGAGTAGTGGTCCAAGGATGGAACCTTGGGGCACTCCAGTGGAGGTTCTGAGAAAGGGTGAGAAGGAGTGTTGCCATTTAGTGGCTTGTTCCCTGTTTGTAAGGTAATTGCCAAATCAGTCAAGGACAGGAGTGGGCATGCCTAAGTTTGAGAGCTTAGAAAGAAGGAGGGAATGGGAGATTGAAATGAGGGCATTTGAAAGGTGGAGGAAGAGTGCAGAGACCATTTTACCTTTGTTACAAGCATGGTTAACAGTGTTCAAGAAGGAAAGGAGAGCAGTTGTGGTGCTATGACCAGGCCAAAAACCATGTTGAGTAATGGAGATGAATTGGTTCTGGATTAAATAATGCATAAGTTGGGTATGAATACATTTTCCATTATTTTGGAGATGGGGATAATATGGCTATGGGGCTGAAGTTAGAGATTTCTGTATTGTTACCACCTTTGTGAAGTGGGAGGACGTAGGCTTTTTTCCAAATGGAAGGTATATAGGATTCTTTGATCGATCTATTTATGAGAATACTAATGGGATAACGGATAGATCTAGCTGAGATTTGTAGATATTTATGGGGCACGTTGTCAGGGACAGTTCAGCCTAGTTTGAGCTTTAGAAGAAGTTTAGTTATGGCAGCAGTAGGAATGGGAGAGAAAGAAAAAGGCTGAGAAGAAGAGCTAGAGGATGATTGATAAGTTGGTGTATGATTGTGGCCAGAATGAGAGAAAGAATTGGCTAGTTTGGATATAGTTTCTATAAAGTAAGAATTGGAGTGAGGCTATTTCCATTGGGGTTTTGTCAGGATATTGTTGCACTGGTTGTATCAGGGGAGGACCTTGAATGCTTAAAACATAAATTTAGAGCAATGGAAAGGCACTTATTTTATACAAGGGATCAAAAGCCTTGTGAAATTTTTGCAGCATATATAACCGACTTGAGAAATAAGGCTAAAACATGCAGATCTGGTGATGTAAGCGATGAGTTGATGGACAGACGTGTGTGGTATTAAAGATGGTGCTGTGAGAAAGATTTTGCTTTGTGACAGTGATTTCTTTGAATAAGGCCATTGAGATTTGTCAGATATACGAGCTCACAGAAAAAAACACAAGTATGCTTACAAATGAGAATAGCTCTAGAAGGCACAGTGATGAAGCTTATGTTGATAGTATGCAGCGTGTAGTTAAAAGAAACAGGCCCAAGCACGTGGCAGCAACTGTAGCCCCTGCAGCACTCGCTGGTAAACCCCAGAGCTTTTCATCAAATTTCAGAGTTTCCACAGTCTTAGTGAAGCATAAGAGTGAGTCAGGAAACTCAAAGCATGGGCCTCAATCCAGTTTCATTGCCAACTATCGTAACTGTGGTGGAAATCATGAATCCAAAAGGGAAAAATGTTTAGCGTTTGGTCAGCAATGCCACAAATGCAATAAGTGGAATCGTTTCAAAAGGTTTTGTAAATCAAATGGCCACATTCTTTTATTAAGAGGGAACATTTTAAGAAATGAATTGATCAATTACAAAGCTGCAACCCTACTGTTTATGTTGATGGTGTGTCAGTGCTTCATGAAACAGTTAATGCAGTAGATTTAAGGGTAAAGAATGAAGTATTTTGTATTGTCCGGATAAATGGCAATCCCATAGAGCTCAAAGTTGACACAGGTTCAAAGTGCAATGTTATGTCAGCAGAAACATTTGCTAGTGTGTGTCATGGTAAAAGGCTTAATTTGGCAAGGTGTGCAAATCTTGTTGCGTATGGAGGTGTAGAAATTCAAACTAAAGGCTCAGTAGTGATTTCATGTTACTCTGCTGGGAGATGTTATGACTTGTTATCTGACTTGTTATTCTGTGTGGTCAAGAGGCATGTCCAGTCATTATTGGGGCTTGGAGGCAGTTTGAAAATGGGACTGCTTTCATTTAATAAGGAAGTCCATCATGTTAGCATAAAAGACCACTACTCTAATTTCGCCCAGGGCATTTTTTCTACTTATGCTGATCTTTTCGAAGACAAACTAGGGATGCTTCCAGTTATGTACTCCATGAAGTTAGACCCAGATGTCAGTCCAGTTATCAGGGCAGCTTGAAAAGTTCTAATAGCCATGCAGGGCAGAGTCAAAACGAGTTATATAAAATGGTGTGACAAGGTGTTACTTGTTCAGTTGCACCTTCCATGGTGGTAGCTCATAAGAAAACCTTAGATGACATGAGAATATGTATTGATCTATGAGATTTGAACAAAGTGCTAAAAAGACCTCATTGTCCAATGTACATATTCGAAGAAGTCACAGCCTTGATGCCACATGCCACTGTTTTTTTTTTTTGTCTTGGATGTAGAGAGTTCATTTTGGCAAATTCAACTTGACAAGAAATCCTCTGGCAGGTAGAGATTTTTCACTATGCCATTTGGGATAAATTTTGCAAGTGAAGTCTTTCAACGTGCAATGAAGCAACTTTTTTCTGGGTATCCTTGTGCTGTTATAGTAGACATACTGGGAGGAGTTCATGGTGAAGCTGAGCATGACAGAAACTTCAGAAAAGTTCTGGAAAGAGCACACTGTCAATCTTAAGCTCATTCTATAGAAATGCAAGCTCAGGCTACAGGAGTTTACTTGCGTTGGTCATTTATTTACCGGTTCAGGCATACGAAAAGACCCTTCTAAGCAAAAGGCCATTCTCAACATGCCAGCTCCAGACAATGTTCAAGCCCTGCAACGTTTTCTTGGCATAATTAACTACCTAGGCAAGTTTATTCCAGATTTGAGCCAACTTTCTGCACTGCTTAGAGAGCTGACACATAAAGATGTTCCATGGTCTTGGTTAGAGCAACAACAAACACCATTTAATGCTAGTCCACCAACTCTTGGATACTATGATGTTCACAAGCCAGTTACTCTTTCATGTGATGTTTAGAAATTTTATCTTCATGCAGTCATTATACAAGAGGATCAACCTGTTGCCTATACATTGGAAACTCTTACCCAAACTGAGCTGCAGTATGCCCAGATCGAGAAAGAGCTTTTGGCAATGGTTTGCATGTTCAAAATTCCATGATTGTTTATGGTAGACCTATCCAGATCGAAAAAGACCACCAAACTCTAGTCACTATCTCGAGAAAGCCTGTGCATTCAGCTCCAGCCAGACTGCAACATATGATGCTGAGATTGTAAATGTATAATTTCACTCTTGTCTATAAGAAAGGCAAACTTATTTTATGTATACCTTATCCAAATCACCCAGAAATACCACAGAACAGCACAAGAATGAGAACCTTGCCTTTGAAGTCACGGAAGTGAAAAAGATTTATTCCACACTTCTTGAGTTGAGAGATCATACAGCCACAGATCCAGTTTTACAATGGCTCAACCACTTTATCGTCAGAGCAATCTAGTTTACCTCAAGAAGTGCAGCCTTACTTTCCATACAAAGATGAGATTTTGTCTGACAATGGTATCATTATGAAAGGTCCGAAAGTGATTATTCCAAAGTCCTTGCAACAAGAGTACACTGCTATCTTGCACCCGGGAATTGACTCTACCAAAAGAAGGGCGAGAGGACTAGTATTTTGGCCATTGAGAGAGCACTTTTATCTTGTTCCATGTGTAATAGTACTAAGTTGCCTCAACGGAAGGAAACACTTCATCTAAACCAGATTCCTGAACTACCTTGGTCGACAGTAGCCACTGACATTTTCGAGTGGAATGGTCAACATTATATGGTGTTGGTAGACTCTTCCTCCAGCTGGTTTGAGATTGACCTACTTCCTAACCTAGCATGCAGTACTGTCATTACGAAGATAAAGCATCAATTTGCAGTCCATGGTAGTCTGCACAAATTTATTTCTGACAATGACATGCAGTTTACAAGCCAACAGGTCAAAACATTTGCTGAAGAATGGGACTGTGCTCATGTCACAAGTAGCTCAGAGTATCCGCAGTCAAATGGTTTGGCAGAATGTGCAGTTCAAAGTGTGAAACAGTTATTAGAGAAGTCAAAACGAGACAATAGTGATGTTTTCCTGAATCTCTTGAATGCCAGAAATGTTTCTTGTGATAAACATCTTGGTTCACCTGCCCAGAGACTTCTGTTGAGACAAACCAGAACCACATTACTGATCAGTAGTCAGTTGTTGGTTCCATATGTTAAGAACAAAAGGTCATTGAAAACCAATCTGTTGAAGCATTTAACCCAGAAGTCCAACTAAGATAAGACCAGCAAACCACTCAATCCATTACGAGAAGAAGTGATAAGGATGCAAACATCCAGAGGATATGATCGGATTGATGTGAAAAGTGTTTGTCCAAAGCCTACATCATACATTGTGGAATCACAAGGAGTCGACTTCAGGTGGAATCTGAAACATTTGAGACCAGTGTCTGAGCCGATACCACAGCACATAGCCTGTGAGAAAGACTGCATCTCAGAGTGAGTTGTCCTGTGTTCCAATTCCAGAAGTTGTTCCAGAGGATATTTCTGTTCCTGTGACTAATCCAGAAGTTCCTGATACGAGTTGTTCACTGAAGACTGTCCCTCTTGCTAAATTTAGTCCAAATTGTTTTGTTACAAGATTTGGTAGTATCTCTAAACCATGTAATAGATAACACTGCAAGTTGGACATGAATAATGTTGTGTTTTGTTTCTAATGCTTATAGTAATGCTTGTCTAACTCTGATATTGTTTTTTCAAAGGGCAATCTTTTTAAGATAGAGGATGTAGATCAATTTGTGTGTATATACCTTTAAGAAGCTATCCAAGGTGCACAGGTGTATAGATACTGAGCACGTGCAAGCTAGGCTGACATTTTGTAGTAAGCTGTTGAGATGTGAACATTTATCTATGTAAGGTCTGTCTGTTAATCAGTTTATTTTTTGTGATGCTGCTATCCATCCAGATGTGCTTGTGTATTAAAGCATGTAAACAAAATACCTCACCTGCTTTTCATCTATGTTGGAGAGGGATGAGCGACAACACTGTTCAGAACAAAACCTCCTAGATATTTATCACTTTTTTCCCTCCTGACTTCCAGGCTTCCACCAGATTGTCTGTTGCAGGAGACATTCCCTTGTGCTTATACATCATAGTTTATCTCAGCCCTTTATCTCTTAATTGTTGATCTTTATCTTCCCCTAATGTTGGCAGAATTAAGCCTTTCATAAATATTTGCATTTGTGCTGTTTCTTGGTTTCCACATTCTTCTGTTTCATGCATATTTATACAGTTACACATTTATAAATTTTATACAAATTTTCATAAAATTTCCAATATATCTGTCATATTGCCATAGGTTATCCCGTAATTTTCTTGTAATAGACTCCCCAGGTTTGGTGACCATCCTTTCTACTTTTCTCTTACCTAACTTCTTGCCCTAAACTGTTTTATCTCTGGATTTGTTAGTTTTGGTCTTTATCGGTAGCTGTTCAGCATTTCACTTAATTTTACCATGGGATCCTCTTGGATCACTTAGACTTGTGTGTCTTGACAATTGTGGTGCTGGATTGGTTCAAATTTTACCTACCTTGTCATTATCTAAGGGTGATCTCTGGCATCAGTTTTTCTTTATATTCCATCAGGTGTGATGTTCTACAAAATTCAATGTTAAGTTGTCAATCTCGCCTTCATTCTTGCTGGATGGGGTTCGGAGCCGATCCTCGGCTCCGACTCGGCACTCGCTTTAGCTTGAGAACTCCTTTTACCAGCTCGAGGCAACCCTATATCCCATGATGCAAGGCGGAACTACCTCAGATCTCGTTTGCCGCTTAGCGAAAGAGGTCTCCTTTGCCAGCTGAGGTAAGTAATTTTTTGTCAAAAGAGAAAAAAGCTTAGTTAGGGATTTATTTCCCCCTTGTTTCCACTTTCTTCGTCTGTAGTGTGTTTACAGCCCACCCTATTCCCTTATAATTCAAAACTTTTAAATTCCCTTGGGAATTGTATAAAGTTTAGTTAGGCCTAGACCCCATTGGTTAATCCCTACCTGTGTGCGTTTGTTAGGGGATTTATTGTGTGTGTTTGTTGGGGTTTGTGTGTGACTTCTTCCTTAAAAATGTCAAAGGAAGGCAAGGTCTCAGGCTTCAAGAAGTGTGACTCATGCTGTCAGAAAATGTCTCTGACAGACGGTCACACTTCTTATGTTTACTGCCTGGGGCCTTTGCACCTGCAGGACTCCTGTGCTTTGTGTCACTCTTTTAGCCAGAGAGTCCTGCAGGAACGGCGGAATAAGTTAATCCTCCGTGGCTTACTTAAGCCAGAAGGTTCTCCCTCTAAAACAGGGTCTGGTAAACCTTCTAAGCCACCGAAGGTTCAGGCTACAGTATCTAAGCCTCCTCCGGTGGCTCCGGCTCCGTCGGAGCCGAGATCGGCTCCGGCTGGAACCGATCTATCTACTTCCAAAATAGTGGGTTCGGCACCGATCGGTTCCGACACCCGGTCTACTGTGGCCTTGTCGGCTCCGGCTGGAGCCGACACCTTATCCAGCATTGGAGCCGAGAAACCTTCGGCTCCATCTGGAATTCAGGGGACTTCGGCTCCGATGGCTTCGTCCCGAAAGAGATCTCGGTCCCCTTGCAGAGTATCCACTCGGCTCGGGGCTCTCCTCTTTTGTCGGAGCGGAGCCATCGGAGCCGATCTTCGAGATCTTCCAGGCTGTCTGACCACGACTTAGAGAGGGTGGTAAGCAGGCTGTTGAAGTCGCAGGCACTGGCCCAAATGCTCCATAGCCCGTCTCAGCAGACTTCGGCTATTGTTTCACCCCTTGAACTTCCTCCTCCGACTCCACACCAGAGTTCGGAGCCAGAGCTTCTCGGGACAGCGACTGTTTCGGTGCCGGAGCCGATACATCCTTCGGCTCCGTCGTCCTCGGCTCCGATCACCTCCTTGATGCCTTCCTTGGAGGGATCCGGTCGTCGGGTTTCCCTTGTCGGCTCCGAGGGGGCTAGTGGCATCGGACCCTTGTCCGACCCCGCTCTCCCTCTCGGGGCTTCGGCTTTGGTAAGCTCGGCACCGACATCGGCCTCGGAGCCTTCCCTCTCAGTGGAGCCGGGAATTCCTGTATCCTCGGATCGGGGATATTCTGGCCTCCCGGGGAGGGGAGCCTTTGAGGTGATGAGGAGTGTCCTGGCCACTGAGCCAGGTCAACGGTCCATCCCTCTAGCTCCTCCCTCTTCGTGCCTATAGACACCTCTTGCCAGCCTCTTGCTCTCAGGCCCAGGGATCCATCGCCCCAGGTTTCCCCATTGGGAATTTCCTCCTCTTCCGAGTTTCTCCTGATCCGCAGGTGAACCCCTCGGAAGAGGACATGTAAGAGGAAACACACAGACTCCCCGAGTCTACTACATCTGATACCGACTTAGATGAGTCGGAGGGTTCCCCACGATCCCCCTCTGAGGATGTCTCCTTTTCAGACATCCTTGAGCTCCTCAAACAGAGGGGGAATTGGCCATCCATTGATCCCTCCGAGGATGAGTCGGTATACCTGGAGGCTTTTGGATCCCGACCCTCCACCTCCTGGGTGTCTCCGCCTTTCGACCCACTTATGCAAGTAGTGGCTCGGAAGGCGTGGGCGGCTCCAGATTCTGTGGAACCTGTCCCCAGGAGACCATCCAAGTTTATCACGGCCCCTATGGACAAACAGTTTCTTTCCAAGGGCGTCTCTGTGGATGCTATGGTGGTGGCGGCGGCCACTAAGAAGAAACTGGCGGATCCTTCAGTACCTGTCCATCCTCCTAACAAGGATTCTAGGACCATGGACAGGTATGGAAAGCGGATGTTTTCTTCAGCGACCTTTGCTATGCGTTCGCTGAACTACTTTTGTCACTTCACCAGGCTTCAAAGAGATATTCTCAAGGAACTGGGTGAAGTGGTCCAGGATCCTTCTGCTGCTGGGGCTCAAGAGAAGATTGCCTCACAGCTAGCAATCCTGAATTCCCTATCCAACTCCTCCATGCGGCTCATATCGTATGCGGTTGATGGAGCGAGCAGGGCCGCAGGCACAGGAGTTGCTCTTAGACACCAAGCCTGGATGCGGCTTTGTAATTTTGCGGACACCTTTAAGGCGTCCTTCACTAATACCCCCTTTGATGGTTCGGCTTTGTTCGGACCTCAGGTGAAGGATACCTTGACCAGGTGTGAGCAGGACGGTAAAACTCTTTCTGCTGTTGGAGTCCATTTTTCCACCCCTTCTAGACCATATCCCAAGGGTCAGAAGGGAGGGAAGATGTGGTTCCGCAAAGCCCAAGGAGCTACACCGGACACACGTGGTCAGTTTACCCCCAGAGGCAGAGGGGTAACAATAATAGACGCCCTAGAGGCAGGGGGTCCTCAGAACCAGGGCAACAGGGAGTCTCTTCCTGAGAAGCCCTTTCAGCATCCCTGAGGTGTTGCCCGACTGTCCACCCTTGGAGGCAGTCGGGGGAAGGATTTCGCTGTACCCAGTAGTCTGGCATTCCCTCGCACAAGATATGTGAGTACAGTCGATCATATCCGAGGGTTACAAAATCCCTTCGAAAGGTATCCGTGCCTCAACAATCCCTTCCAGACATCTCACCCGTCAAAGGGATTTGGCAGAACAGGAGGTTTCAAAGCTCCTAGAAAAGAGCCGTCCAGACTGTGCCGGCAGACCAGGTAGGATCCGCGTCTACTCGAGATTCTTTTGGTCCCCAAAAGGACGGGAGATTGGAGACCAATATTAGACCTGAGCAGTCTAAACAGATTTGTCAAGAAGGCAAGATTCCGGATGGTCACGCTTCAGTCCATTCTGCCCTTTCTGGGCAAGGACAACAGGATGTGCTCTATAGACCTTCAAGACGCGTACTATCACATAAAGATTCACAGGCGCTCCAGAAGGTTTCTCCGCTCGGCTAGGGACCAGTCATTACCAATTCAGAGCCCTGCACTTTGGCCTCACTTCAGCCCCCAGAGTGTTTACCAAATGCATGGCAGTGGTCACAGCTCATCTGAGACGTCAAGGATTCCAGGTGTTTCCTTATTTGGACGACTGGCTCCTCTCCGCCACCACCAGGTGTCAGCTTCTTCAGACCAGAGACTACACTCTGCAGCTTTGCAGGAGTTTGGGAATTTCAGTAAATTTCAAAAATCTTCTCTGCTGCCTTGCCAATCTATCACCTTTATAGGCAGAATTAAACACCGTCAAAATGTTAGCCAGACTAACAGATCAAAGAATTCTGGACATCCAAAAATTCATTCGGATTCTATTGCAGAGCAACAAGGTCAAAGCCAGATTTATACTAAAGGTTCTAGGTCTTATGGCTGCGGCCATTGTTCTTCTACCACTGGCTCGCTTCCACATGCGTCTTCTGCAGTGGATGCTATTCACGCAGTGGTCGTACCACAGTCTCCCTATGAGGCACGAAATCTTAGTCACACAGTCGTGCAGAACTCATCTGAATTGGTGGATATCTTCCCCTCTTCTTCATCAGGGCCGACCCTTTGTTCCCCCTCCTCCAGTTGCCACAGTCACTACGGATGCCTCTCTGATTGGGGGGGGGGCATTATCAGGGCAGGATGGTCCACGGGACGTGGCAACCCATAGAATACCATCTGCACATAAATGTCCTGGAGATGAGAGCGGTGCTTTTAACGTTGCAAGCCCTCAACGACTTTCTTCCCACGGGGACTATTGCAGTACAAACGGACAACATGTCCGTGGTCTGGTACATCAACAAGCAAGGCGGGACCAGGTCCTATCCGTTGTATCGAGAAGCTCTCAGACTTTGGCAATGGGCAATCTCCTCTCATCGGTTTCTGATAGCAACGCACATCCCCGGCAGGTCCAACCTCTTGGCGGACAGGATGAGCAGATCCATTCTGATGCCTCACGAGTGGTCTCTCAATCAATCTGTAGTGGATCAGATTTTTCTGAAGTGGGGCACTCCTTGTTGCAATCTTTTTGCTACTCCTCAAAACAACAAGTGCCCCGATTTTTTCACCCTCTTTCCCCTTCCAGGCCAACCCCTGAGAGACTCTCTAACCCAGGATTGGCCCCGGGGACTTCTGTACGCTTTTCCTCCTTTTCCCTTGATTCCACAAGTCATTCAGAAAGCCACCGTTTTGAGGGCCAAGTTGATTCTCATTGCCCCCTATTGGCCTCGACAAATTTGGTTTCCGTCTCTGCATTGTCACCTTCTGGTGCAGCCCTGGCATCTGGACCCAGTTCCGGATCTCTTGATCCACCAGTCGGGTCAGCAGCACCGAGCCATTCATTCTCTCAACCTTACTGCTTGGTTGCTCCACTTCCTTCCCTAGCCAGGCTACCGATGATTTCTGACTCAGAGACATCTTAGTGTCTTCTTTAAAGTCGTCCACTAGGACTGTTTATGCTAGCAAGTGGCGACGTTTTTCTATTTGGGCAAATTCCAGGAATATTGATCCCTTTACTGCTCCTGTACATTCTGTTTTAGATTTCCTGGCGGAGGTTTTTCATTCAGGATCCTAGTCATCTACAGTTAAAGTACAACTGGCTGCTATTTCCAAGTATCATGTTGGCTTGCATGACAATAACATGTCTCATAGATTATGCAAGGCCTTTCTGAGAGGAGTTTTTCTCCTAAAGCCGCCTATAAAGCATCCTCCTCCACAATGGGATCTAAACTTAATGTTGGCATCCTTGATACTACCTCCCTTCGAACCGTCTGCTTCATGTTCTTTGAAGTTATTGACCTGGAAAACTATATTCTTACTGGCTGTCACTTCAGCAAGAAGGGTTTCCGAGATTCAAGCTCTCTGCATTCGTTCCCCTTATTTGGTTTTTCATAAGGACAGGGTATCATTAAGAACGAACCCTTCCTTTCTCCCCAAAGTTGTGTCTCAAACCAATATTAACCAATCTATAGATCTACCAGTCTTTTTCCCAAACTATTCCGACAGAGCTGAACAGAAACTGCATTTTTTGGATGTCCATCGTCAGCTCAGGTACTATTTGCATAGAACTAAACAATTCAGGAAATCGGACCAATTATTTGTATCCTATGCAGAAAACAGGACAGGTCTTCCAGTTTCTAAAGTGACCTTATCCAGATGGTTGACTTCCACCATTTCCTATGTGTACTCTCTCAGAGGCAAGCAGCTATCTTCTAAACCAAAAGCACACTCAACCAGGAGTCTATCCACTTCTGCAGCCTTTCAGGATAGACTACCCATTGATACCATTTGTGCAGCAGCTACTTGGACCACGCCTCATACCTTTGTCTCTCATTACAAGTTGGACTTGGCCTCCAGAGATAGGGCCAGTTTTGGTTCCACAGTTCTCAAGAGTCTGTTCCATTGAGCCACCCGGGATACAGGTGCTAGGGACGCGGTCCCATCCAGCAAGAATGAAGGCGAGATTGACAACTTAACATTTAGAAGTTATGTACCTACCATAACGTTCCATGTTAGTTGTCTTCTCTCGCCTTCTTTCTTGCGTCCCTCCCTCCTTCCCCCTGGCCTGGACAGATCTTGAAGAAGTTCCTATCAGGTTGTTTTCCTCCTGAGCCTTCATATGAGGACTCCTATTATGAACTTGTGTTCCTAATTATGTTAGGTTAGTCCTTAGCAGGGTAGGTTAGCTAACAAACGAGATCTGAGGTAGTTCCGCCTTGCATCATGGGATATAGGGTTGCCTCGAGCTGGTAAAAGGAGTTCTCAAGCTAAAGCAAGTGCCGAGTCGGAGCCGAGGATCGGCTCCGAACCCCATCCAGCAAGAAAGAAGGCGAGAGAAGACAACTAACATGGAACGTTATGGTAGGTACATAACTTCTAAATTTTGTCCATTATTATGTTATATATACTATCAATTGAAGGTCATTTGTTAACTAGATCAGCCGAGTTTGGCCAGTTGACCCCTTTCAACCGTGATTTATACCTAAAAAGGCAACTTAGTAAAATTTAAATAGTGAGAATTCAAATGCAATGTTGTAATAGAGAAATATATACAGTGGATATAAAAAGTGTACACACCCCTGTTAAAATGCCAGGTTTTTGTGATATTAAAAAATGAGACCATAATAAATCATTTAAAAACTTTTCCCATCTTTAATGTGATGTATAACCTGTACAATTCAATTGAAAAACAAATCTGTTGGGGGGGGGGGGGACATACAATAAGCTGGTTGCATACGTGTGCACACCTTTAAACTAATACTCTCTTGAAGCACCTTTTGATTTAATTACAGTATTCAGTCGTCTTGAGTACACACCTGCCAGCAATTAGCGACACTGATTAACTCCAAGTAAAGTTCAGCTGTCCTAGTAGGATTTTCCTGACATTTACTCATTTGCCTGCTACAACAAAAGCCATGGTTCGCAGAGGGCTTACAAAACATCAAAGGGATCTCATTGTTGAAAGATATTAGTCAGAAGGGTACCAAAAAATTTCCACAGCATTGGATATACCACAGTGAAGTCAGTTATCAAAAAGTGAAGAAAATATGGGACACTAGTAACATTGCAAAGAACTGGGCGTCTCTCCAAAATTGATGAAAAGGCAAGACGAAAACTCAGTCAGAGAGACTGACGAGACCTACCGCAACACTGAAGTAGCCACAAAGTACTGGTTGTGTACTACATGTGACAATCTCCCGTATTCTCCATATGTCTGGACTATGGGGTTGGGTTGCAAGACTGAATCCTTTTCTTACACACAAAAACATCCAGGCCCAGCTAAAATTTGCAAAACAATACATCAAGTCTCCCAAAGGCATGTGGGAAAATGTGTTATGGTCTGATGAGACCAAGGTTGAACTTTTTGGCCACAATTCCAAAAGGTACTTTGGCATAAAAACAACACTTC
This sequence comes from Protopterus annectens, assembly GCF_019279795.1. NCBI lineage: Eukaryota > Metazoa > Chordata > Ceratodontiformes > Protopteridae > Protopterus > Protopterus annectens. Next base: position 628,355,231 of record NC_056749.1, read on the forward strand.
GCATCACCAAAAGAACACCTTCCCTACGGTGAAACATGGTGGTGGCCATATCATGCTTTGGGGTTGCTTTTCTTCAGCTGGAACTGGAGCTTTAGTCAAGGTGAAGGGAATTATGAGCAGTTCCAAATACCAGTCACTTTTGGCCCAAAACCTTCAGGCATAGGTTCATAGGTTGGTACTAGGCTATCGGCCCTAGGGCCTATACAAGCCTAGCCATAACAATTCCCTGGCTGTTTCTTCCCACACTATTTACTTCCCTGGACCCTGTCTAGCAGGGCGACTGATGTGATCCCCGGGGTGAATTTCCTTTCCTTTCTCCCATCCAGTCATCAAGGTTTCTTTTGAAGAGGGCCAAAGAGGCGCTCTGCTTGACATGTATGGGCAGTCACCCCCTGTAAAATGAACTGCACTCCCTACTCACCAATCATATTCTTAAGTGATACTGCAACCTTAATTAACGGACAGCTGCATAGCATATTCATCAATTTAAAAACCAAGGCACAGCTCTCAACCCCCACACCCCACACCATTCACTTATTATAATACCTTACTCAGATTTCTGTACATCTCAAACAAAATACGACACATCAAAATTCACTCATAAGGAAAGTGTTTATATTTTCTAATATATTTGTAGCTAAAGTTACAAAAGAAAACATAACTAGTGTTCAACACTACTTCACTTGTTGACCTACCATGGAGAGTATGAATACAATAACAACGATAGTACTCATGTTTCTAACTCCACCCCCCTCCCCAAAAAAAAAGCAGATACTAAGGTGTCCCTCAGAGAGAAAGGATGAATTATTAATTTAAAAGACAAGTCATTAAATGACTTAGTGGTACAGTTTCTGACAAACAGCAGAATAAACTTCAGGCAGACAAGCAAATCCGTAATGAATGCGTTGCTCCTTGAAAGTTGCAGCACATGGGGGAAATGGCCAAAAATCAGGAGGTTTATGCAGAGGACAAGTCAAAGTGCCTTTACAAAGAAAGGCAAGTCAACATTTCTCAGCAGAGTTGAAAAGAATCCAGGCCACAAGCACTTAGTCAATATACCAATCTCCCTCTCTCTACATACATATACATACACACACAACACCCGTATCCCAACCATTGTTTGGAAGCAACACATTGCCTTTAATAATTACTGTACTACAAATACCAGCATTCCTTTCTAAAACGGCAATACTCCTTCATTAAACCCAATCCATATGCATAAATAAAAAAGTAAAAAAAACCACACATACGACATGTTCAGGTTCTCAAACAGTACAATACCATCCCGCCCTCCCATGCCTCGAAACATATGAATACAGTGATACTACTGACTGTGGAAGTAATAAGCCATGATGACGAAGGGTAAATTCTGCACACACTTAAAACCAATCCACTTGTTTATAGTAAGTGACTAATCAACAAAGAATTAACAGTGGTTACACGTTATAAACAGGACCGCTGCAACCAACCCAGGTAGCCTACTAGGAGCTACTAGTAATGAATATACCTGTTAGAAAGCTGAAGATGAAGAGGAGTTTCACCTTTCAATACGACAATGACCCCAAGCATACATCCGTATCAACAAAAGAATGGCTTCCCCAGAAGAAAATTAAAGTTTGGAATGGCCCAGCCAGAGCCCAGATGTAAATCCAATAGAAAATCTGTGGGGTGACCTAAAGAGGGCCTTGCAGAAGAGATGCACTTAAAATCTGACAGATTTGGAGCGCTTTTGCAATGAAGACTGCAAATATTGCCAAGTCAAGATGTGCCGTGCTGATAGACTCCTACCCAAGAAGACTGAATGCTGTAATTAAATCAAAAGGTACTTCAACAAAGTATTAATTAAGGGTGTGCACACTTATGCAACCAGCTTATTGCACGTTTATTTTTTATATTTTTTCCACTAACAGATTTGTTTTTCAATTGAGTTGTACAGGTTATAGGTCACATTAAAGGTGAGAACATTTTTGAAATGATTTATTGTGGTCTCATTCTTTTATATCACAAAAACCTGGCATTTTAACAGGGGTGTGTACACTTTTTATATCCATTGTATTCTAATACAAAATAGACAGTGTTTATAAAATGTAAACATAGTTATAGTATGTACACAGTAAGTAAATTAAGCTGGAGTGTAAGACTAAGAGAAAGGTACAGGGTCAGGCATTACAAAGATATCTGTTAAGGTGGATTAAGTCAGTAGGATTACACTGAATACTTTTTAAGGAGCATTTGAAGGGAGCAGTGATTGAATTTCATATATGCAGGGATGCAGTGCAATAAGGTAGGAGTATGTTATATTCATAATTATCTATGTATATATTGCTATAAAAAATAAATATATATTTGTGTGTGTATATGTATATATATCTATATCTATCTATATATCTATATATATATATATATATATATATATATATATATATATATATGGGCAGCACAGCGGTCTAGCGGTTAGCATTGTCATCTCACGGCAAGAGGTTCTCCAGTTCAATTGTCTGAGGTTCCTTCTGTGTGGAGTCTGCATGTCCTTCCTACATTTGCGTGGGTTTCCTAAGGGTGCTCTGGTTTCCTCCCATATTCCAAAGACATGCAGTAGGTGGATTAGACACTCTAAATTGGCCCTAGGTGTGAGTGCGGATGTGTGTGTGTGTGGTGCACCCTCTGAGGAGGGTTGGGTCTTGGGCTAGCAACCTGACCCCATAAAACCCATAACTGCTACAGAAACAAGCTCTGAAAGATGCTCCTTGCCGATGTACCATTTTGTGCGTAAAGGGGAAAGATATGTATGTATATATGAAGCTGTGGTCTTGTAATCCTTAAGGCTGCTTAGGAGGATTTGTTGCTGAATTCTGTATATGATAGATTTAACCTCTTTAATGTCGATCATGCTTTGTCTCCTTTTCAGGCTTGTGTACATCATTTGAGGTTACAAGCTTTATTTCTAGCCTCCATTTTCTTTATGCTCATTTTTTAAACCATTAACAGTAGGTGCCAAGAATTCCCTATGTACAGAGATGATGACATGATTCCAGGATTGGTGGTAGTGGGGATTAGAATAACACATATCAGAGTCATCCGTAGGCAAGACATTTTTTTTTTTTTTTTTATATATATAAAGTGCCAGGGTTACAGAGAGGCTGTGTTTGTAGGTCATCCAACACTGACCGAAGTTTACTATTGACCCACTTTGGTCGACAAACACGGATCATCAGTATATGTACGAGATCGACAGTTCTCAGTGTTGGGAGACTTGCATTTTCCCTGGGGGTTGTGCAGTCTCAGAGTTAGTGTATGCATGGGGGGGGGGGGTTTGCAGTGTTTGTGTTGCATGTTACAAGAACTAGCCTTGGAGCATGCCATGTAGGCTGTCAACTTGTTTGTCGAAGTACATTTGTCTGCATTTCCATGGGTAGACTATTCATAGTACATCCATATATATAATACAGAGGTGAAGAATATGTTGGTGTTCTTTCCTATGGTGGCTTTAGCAGTGATCCATTTAGGAGATGTTGGCTGAGGTACTGCTCGCCCCCCACTTCTTAAGGTGTATAGCTTCACCACCATTTTTGTTTTTCTTGAAAGGTTTTTTGTTAACATTATTACACTGGTCACAAGCAACAGGTAGGTTTGCATCTCTTTCCTTCAAGATGGTATGTCTTTTGTAAACGCACTGCATTGTAGCAAATTACTAATCAACTAGTGGTAAGTGAGTATTCCTGATAGTGATTCCACGATGGTTACCTCAGCAAAACATGCCTTCTAAAATTCTAGTGTTTCAGTCTTGAATACTGCCTTATAAAGCTTGCAGTTCTACTTGAGGATCTTCCACTGGTGCTGCATTTCATGGATTTTTGTAATACAGACTGTTGTAACCTCAACAGCCTGTTAAGTGGAGCCTAAAGGTTTAAGTGGCAGAAAGAGATGTGCATACCAAGAAGGCTAATGCCTTCTTTCACCTGTAGTGATGAATTACATGGTAGACTAGGCAAATAGAACACCATAAAACATTGTAGGATTCACCAAGGCAGTAAAGGCAAAATGTTTACGCATCAACAAGCAATATAGCCAGCCATAGGCACATACTTGGAATAATAGAAACCCTATTGCTAGTCTCAGTAGCTTAACAGATAGCACACTGGGTTCATTTCCCCTGTTAGTTGAGGCTGTGGGTTCTATTCCCACAGTAAATTGTTGGACTCATTTTTCAATACTAATGAGACACTAAACCAAGGCCCCATCTGCCCATGTCATTAGTAGCTCAGGTGGATGCAAAGATCCCACAACGCTTATTGAAAAGAGTAGGGGAAGTTTCCAGTTATACCGGACAGAGTTTCCCAAGTTAGTATGAATACCACCTTGGGTCTCTCCTGAAAAGAGGCCATTGACCTAGTGGGTCTATCTAGGTTGTCAACAGTGTGTAAATAAAAAAATAAGTAAACATTGCAAGAAAATTGTGGGGTGGTAAGGCCCAGTGGTGAAGAAGTTGTTGGAAGGGCAATTTTTGCCAGGAAAAATGATTACATAAAGGGTCTCTAAGGTGAAAAAATATTAAGAGATTAATTTCTGACTTGAGCAAAAATATTTCTTTAAAGGTGGTTTTGTATCATTATTGTCTGTCCAAAGTAACACCATGGTGAAAAACTGGCAAGAAAGATATGTGCATGTACATCAAGAAGGGTATGTATCGAGAAGCCTGGAAAAGCTGTATCTGCCATGTGGTCTTAATATGTGAGGATATCAGTCCAAAGGGCTACTGAAGAGAGACCTTCTTGCAGGTCTGGCAGTGTGTTAGATAACTTTTGTATTTATCCTGAAAGGTCTTATTTTATGTGACTGGTGATTCTGTCAAAGTAATTTCTTAACAGGTTCATATGTTTTTAGGTAAGCACAAAGTTAGCTGCCCTTGTGGGACATCTTAAGCTTAGTCCATTTTCCATTTGGTGCTTGAATTAACCAAAAAAACAAATGAATGGCAAAACACTGATGCAAAGTCATAAACTGAAACCAAAAATCACCAGCAGGGCGAATGGAAACGCACCTTTATTCACATAATGACAGGTTAAGCGCTTTCATCAAAAACGTTTGACTTCATCAGAACAATAGGTACATGCAGCCAAAATCTTAAATAGACATCATCTTAATCAATTAGTTTAAACACACCAATCATATCAAACCTTGCTAATAATTAGTTAATTAATAATTAATACTACTTCTACTGAAAACCATTCTTGTTTAAAGAAAAAAAAGTCATAAAAAACTTTCATTAAAAAAATAACATGTTTAAAAATTATTTTTATATATGATTTTTATATGTATATTAAAATTCAACTTGAAGAACAGCCAAAATATAAAAATTGATCCACTTTATACCCAGTATAATGCTGTTCATATCTTTCTAGCCTTTTCTTTCAAAGCTGGAATGATAGATATAAAATCATTCAACCCTGGGGGAAAATTAGCAGCAAGCCTTAGTTGCCACGTAAGCTCTTTTTTATTTAAGATTTTCTTCCAATCCCCTCCTCTAGGGTTTGCCTGAATAACATCTAAAATGCCAAATTTAAAACCTGAGAAACCAGTGCATATTCTACTATGCCTATACAGGGCATTTATTGCCTTCTCATTTTTTTATTTCGTAAAGATGTTCATAAATCCTGGACTTAAAGGCGCTCTCAGTCTTCCCAATATAAAATCCTGTGCATGTATTACACTTGGCCAGATACACTAACTGCTTAGTAAAGCAGTTGCCTTTCTTGAAAAATACTGTATTCTTAGTCCTGTTATTTAAAACCAACCGTTCTACCTGCAAGATGTAACTACATTGTGCACAATACCCACAGGCTCTAGTGAATTAATGCCTCTTATCATTCCCTGTTGTTACACTACCCTCCAAGGTTCCCTTCAAATTACAGCCAACTTTGGTAGAAAAAAAGGGCTGTTCACCAACTGCCCGAAAAATATCTTGGTCAACTTCAAAAATGTTCCAATTCTTGTAAAGAATATTTTTTATTTTACTGTACAAAGGGCTGTATTGTATAATACATGCCTGGGTGAAATTACCTTTAACTTCACCTTTCTCCTTTCCAGCTTTCTGAATTTGGGTAAAATCAATACCTAAAATAGTTTTGTATTTCAAACCCCATTGCTCAAGAACCTCTGCCAAAATGCTTTCCACAAATACAATAGGATACCCCTTCTCCACAAACATATTGGCTAAATTTTTAAATTCCTGAACAAACATCCTCCTTGTGAGAAGTTATGGATGTCACTGGATGCATGAGTTGAAATCGGCCTGCGGAAGTGTGCCTTTCTTCCATTCTCTGCTTTTGCTCCATTGTGTTCTTTCTATTGCTGTAGAACTAAAGAGGAAGGAGGAGCAGTAAATTAAAGGCTGGGGCTATTATACTTAGAATCAGCAGCCTGAGAGAGTTTTTTCTGTCAAATGGTCTTATGCCAGTCACATAATTCTTATCTTTCCAAAATTAAGAACAGTTTATAGATCAAGCAGAGGAGGAAGTATCCATAACTTTCATTCATTTCTTTTAATTTGGAGAAAAATAGCTTATGACTACACTGAAGATGTTGTGGCATGGCAGCATGACACTGATGTAAAAAGTTTGTAGGGCTTCCTATCACCATTAAATGCCAGAAATACACTAGATCCCTTATGGTTGTCTTTCATCAGAAATGATTTGTGTTGCCATCATTGTAGTAGTTAGTGTTGTCTGTCTGTCTTCAGAGAATAATTATGGAAAAACAGAAGGTGTGTTAAAGCTCGCGATGGGGTAAAAGTGTCTGTCTTAAAAATTTCAGAAAAGATTGAGAGTTATAGCAGAGTTTCATAGGTCAGTGAAGAAAGTGAATCATGTTTGTTGTTTTCATTGAGTCCATATTTGTTTAGTGAATCTCATCTTGAAGAAGTGCAACCAGAAATGTTGCTGAAGCAACGTTTTGCTGAATGATTGAATATACTAACACTGAATTAGGATATACATTTTTTACAGAGGAATACTGCTGCATCCCACACCTTTCTAATTAAATGCAGTTGAGATTATACAGCTTGGGGGCCAAGGGACAACTACAGAGAAGAAAGGTATCTTCAGATATTGAAGTTGGGGGGCTCACAGACTTCCCACCCACATTGGAGTGTAGGGTCATTTGACCTCTTGCAGGAGTATGATAGAAATATTCCTTTAAATTTAATTTAAATGATTCATTGAAATTTCAGTCTAAAGTTGATTTAGGAATTGAGAATAGATTGTTTGTGTCTTACGGCTTTTCCCGGTTAGGGGTCGCCACAGCAGAACTCCGGTCCGCTAATGATTGGTAGTGGATTTTTACATACCGGGTTACCAGCCCTGATGCACAACCTTCAACGAAGGCACGCCCCATTCACGTATGCCTCCTCACAGAAGACGCTGTAGCTGAGAATCGAATGGGACAATGTCTTGCTATGAGGCGACAACGCTACCGCAGCACCACCACTGCAGTACATATGTAGCCCTTTTTAAGACTCGGCATTTCTTTCACTTTTAAAGCACTGATCTGCTTTCAGAAATAAACTGTAAGGTTATTAAGGCTTGAGGTAGCTATTTGTTCTATTGGTGGTGGAGGTGTTGATAATGATGGGGATTATATCTGACTGTTTAACTTTTGAAATAGTTTGTAGATGTGTTTTATTAGATGTGGTGTCACTTCTGGTTTGAATAGTTACAAATGTTAGTAGGTATAACACACACACACACACACACACACACACACACACACACACACACACACACACACACACACACTCACTCCAATATAATTTTATTACATTTTCAGAATTCTGGTTTTGTAGCATATGTTTGAATCCATTTTGACAAGATAGACATAGATGAGAATTGGAAATACTTAGAAATATCCCTATAATAAGTGCTGGTCCACTTAAGAAAAACAGTGGATTTCAGTTAGAGAGAGAAACATAACCTTTAAACAAATTATGCAATGACCTAGTTAAATCTTGTTTGGAGAGTCTCGCTGCAATAATAATTGACATTCGGGTTTAAACATCTTGTGTGTACCTTCTTCTGGCCAGATTTTGTGGCTTCTTCCCTACAAAGAACTACTTTACATCTCAGGGTACTGAGAGTCCCCATTATGTGTTCAGTGTTGTTCCATGTTCTGTTTGGTTATTCTCACCATTATAAATGTTGTGCATCTTCCTGTTAGTTTTTTCCCCTTTACAGTGTTCTTGATTTTTTCAGTTTCATCTTTTCAGCAAAGTTTTTAGATTAATTGATTTAATTGATTGATTAATTATTTAATCAGTACCAGCAAATGTTTATGCAGTGGCAGCTAAATTCATAAATAATAAATGTTTGTAGCAACCTAGACTTTGGCCACAGTGAGGATGAGTGGAAGCACTGTAGTAAATTTAAACAAGTTAATAAACTGTGGAAAGAAAATGCATTGTTTTTTTTTTTCTTAATTGAAAAGCATCTGGAGATCTTTGGAAAATATCTTGAACAATATCTAGTAGAATTAGCAAAGACCAAAAATAAATAAATAAAAATATGGGTAAATCTAAGAAGGCTGTTTTTGCCTTCTCAGTATACTACCTAAAAGGCATAACCCTTTTTTCCCCATACGTCTTTTAAAATATACATATCCTAATGTTCTAGTATATGTAGACTCTTCCTATTAATACACTTAATTTACATTCATTATTAAGCCCTATGTTGCCACCAGGCACCAAATATTATAAAGTCACAGTTTACCTCGCTGTCTGTTTGCCAGCCTGATAGCAATAGGAATATTGAGACAATGAAGTAATTACCTCATGCTCCCTGACAGCTGTTTGATTCTTCTTGTAGTGTATTCCATATGTGAGAGATGGAAATATCTACCAACTTTACAGGCCAACATCTCTTCAAAGTCTGTAAACTCTACGCGGAGTGTTGTCCGGTCTGATACCCATCTCACACGATCATGCCTACCGTCTCCAAGACAAATTTTAATGCTGAGGTAATTAAAATATCCTTGCCTAAACCTCAAAAGCCTAAATCTACAGGTATGCAGGACACTCGGGTCTCATTAGCAGACAAACCGCATACACAGTACAGAAAGTATAAGTACAGAGAAAAGGCCACACAGCTGAAAAGCTGAAGCACTTGAGAGCAAGGCTGATACAGTATATCTAATATCGCCTTAATCATAGGTGACTGCATAATCAGATACACAGATGCACCACTTACCAGGCTGAGCAAAGACAGACTGATGGTTAGCTGTCTCTCAAGTCCCAGGATCTGTAGTGTCACTAGGGCCATCAGCCCACCACCGTAAATATACGAAATGGTCATTACACATGTGGAGTGAATGACTTGAGACATACCTCCTTGGATCATATGAAGGGGGGCATGATAGAACTGTCAGAATAATCATCTGAAATTGGTATGAAACTAGTATCAAGTAGCAAGTGTCCTGTCATCACCAAGAATTATGCCACAGTACAATCAAAAGTTAACTGACGTCAGTTATTGGCTTGGCTGTTTGTGTCATTCTTAGGGTATCCAGTACATATTAGCATAGGCGAAGATGGTCGACAGGCCTGGCTATTTTGCTAGGGATGGCCTGCACCTTTCTTCTTATGGCTTGTGTATGTTTGCCAGGGCCTTCTCCTCCATAATGCCTATTTGAGGCAATGTTGTATCCTAAAATTACCTACATAGCTAATCAAAACTATATAGAAGTAGCATTTCTCAGTGCTGCAAGTCTAAACAAGTAATTGCATTCTGTACAAGTATTCTGAACTCTTGTTAATGTAGATATCTGCATAGTTACTGAAATGTGTTTTCAGAATAGCAAGAGCACTGCCACAGTGCAGGGTTTTAGTGCCCACCACTCTTTCAAATCCAACATGGAAAATAACAGTGTCACTGTGGAAGGGACATGCCAGTATTTCTAAGGTACATAGGTGTATATTAGGATAAGGACAGCTGGGGCTTTTATTAGCCTAGCCAAGCATCCCAAATGTATCCTGCAAGTTTATGTGCCTTAGAGGTTGCTCTAAATTTGCCCTGGTTTGCATATACCCCTTAGAGTCCTAATGTGTCTTCAGAAGCCTGGGTGGAGCAGTACCATCTTGTGTGACACTGCAGGGTCCGTTTATTATGCTGCATTCCTATTTATTTAGAAGAAGTCTCAGAATTATTTATTTTGTAATTGTTGAGAAGGAAAAAGAAATTAAACAAATTTAGTCACTTTCCATACTCTTGGGAAAATATTGGATTGTTCCAATTGTGATCTACCCTTGGACACCTGGATGAAATGGTTTGTTCTGGAAAGTATTGGCGAGTCTGCATATTCTGTATCATCTAGAACAAGCAGGGTGTTTTTACTGGATAGTATACAACTAAATTTAATTTAAACAACTTGTCATAAAGAAGATTAGTGTTGGCAACAATGAATTTAGCTCAACTTGTTAAAGGGCTGACTTCTGATAAAAACACCATGGACATTTTTGAACATAATTCTGATAAACAATGTGCAGGTATTGTTTTAAATTCCATTTCTTGTAGTGATCTATTTAAACAGTTGCATGCAGCTGTGAAGGATTTGAGAACTAATGTATGGTATTAAAAGCTTTTTAAAGTATATTCGGAGAGATTTTTGTCCTAGGAGTTTAAGGGTTTGTTTATAGCCCTTTGTAAGGGGGTTGGATGACCAACTTATGAGTGAATAGCAAGAAGCCCAGCTGTCTGCATTGATGCTTTTTGTAAAGGTTTTGCTTTCGTTTTATGAAAGACAAATAGAGCGGCTGGGTGATAGGATGTTGCATGAATCTGTGAAAAAATGTGAACAACATGTTGAATTTGGCAAGCAGACTGAGATGCTGACAAAAATTTCGTCATAGTGGAGGGTGAATTAAAAGCTAAAATGCTTAAGAAATTTTCTACAGATTCTAGAGATTATCAGGGTGGGAAACAATTTGATAGGAAGAAAGTGGGTAAGTTTGTGAATACTTAGGAGAGCAGCCTTATGTTAAAAACGTAAGAGAATTAAGTTTATTTTAAAGAAATCTGGACAGTACTTCTGAGACTTCGGCTGAAGAATTTTTTCTTCAGCCACTGGGACTGATTTAGAGACTTTACCTTCTCCTATTCTCCCCCAAAAAATTGATGGGTATCCCTTTAGAGTAGACCAACCAGAAGGGCTGGAAGAAAGCACCGGCACAGGAGATTCCACCCTAGAGACATTACTGCAATTAATGACCACCAAGTAACGGAAAATGTGAATGTTCATAATATATCATCTATGTCTTTGTCTTCTGTTGATATTGTATTAGTAAATAAAGGTTTGTGTTTTGTTCCATGTTATAATGTACCAGAAGACATATTTGCCAATGATGTGTTATCTTTTTGCAAATTATTAAATCTAAAATTAGGTTTTTCTGGATAGACATGATAAAGAAGGGTATTATTTCTAGGTTCAGGTTTAAGCCCTCCACTTTTGCACCCCCTGTTAACAAATTTGTGGCCAGCTTTCAGCAACACTTGTTGGAGGAATTGCATTATATGTATCATGCTCATTTTGTCATTAGGAAAAATAACTAAGGTGGAATGGCAGGCTATGAAAGATTTGGATTCCAATAAACAAGTTGTTGTTAATAAGATGAATAAAGGGGGTACTGTTGTTGTATGGGACTGGGCCATGTACTATGCAGAAGTCTAGAAACAGTTATCAGACCATCTATATTATCAAAGAGTGTACCTGCATCCCACTTGAACATTTAAGAGGGAAATTTACAGCTTTTTGAGGTTAGCAGTAGAGGAGGGTATTATCTCCAGAGAAATATTTTGTCAGTTGACAGTACAGGATCCTATGAAACAATGTCTGTATCTTTTACGCAAGATTCACAAGAATCCAAATTGTCCACCTGGTAGGCCCATTGTTTCTGGTAAGGGATCTTTGATAGAACCATTATCTGAATTCCTTGCATATTATTTTTAACCTTTGTTGAAAATGGTATGATCTAGGATTCATGATACTACTGAATTTCTGAATATTATTCAACGTATGCAGTTGGATCGTGGTTGGTTATTGTGTACATTGGATGCAAAAGCTCTGTATACCAATGTTCCTGAATGGGTGGGCCAGTTGGCCTTAGAATATTGGTTGAAAAGGACCTCAGTATAGAGCCTGAATTTCAACACATTTTTACTGTGTTTGGCTGAATGTGTTTTAACAAAAAACGTGTTTTATTTCACAGAGGATTGTTATTTACAACTTTGTACAGCTGTGGGTGTATCATTTGCACCCATTTATGCTGACCTCCTTATGGGTTTTATTGAAGAACAGATTTGTAATGAGTCCCACAATATTTATTTAAAATCTGTGGACATCTGGAGATGTTATTTGTATGATTGTTGGTTGGTCTGGAGGTCTGATGTTACATATTTGTTGGAGTTTGTGGAATACCTAAATGATAATAAATGGAGTATCCAATTCAGTATACATCATGACCTCAGGCCGATTTCATTCGTGGATGTTCTGGTTAGTGTTGAGGAAGATGGTACTTTGAGTAGTCGTATCTTTAGGAAGTTTCCCCAGGTAAATACTCTTTTGCAAGTGAGTAGTTGTCACCCCCCCCCCAATATGTTGTAAGAAATGTACCAGAATCTCAGTTTATGAGATTAAAAAGTATATGTTCTTCTGAATCTGTGGTGCTGTGGTAACTTTGTCGCCTCACAGTAAGACACTCTCTGGTTCGATTCTCAGCTAGAGCGTCTTCTGCGTGGAGACATGCGTGAATGGGTGTACCTTCGTTGAAGGTTGTGCGTCAGGGCTGGTAATTCAGCATGTAAAAATCAACTACCAATCATTAGCGGACCGGAGTTCCGCTGTGGCGACCCCTAACCGGGAAAAGCCGAAAGACGCAACATGTTGGTCTGAATCGGTGTATAATGCTGACATTCAGGACATGAGGAGGAGGGTTTGTGACAGAGGATTTAAGCAATCTAATATACAGAATGTTTGTGATTCAGTAAGGAAAGGTGGTAGGGAGCAATTACTACAATACCAGCCAAGAAAAGATTTGATTTTACCCCCTAGGCTTATCACGAATTTTGGTTGTACCACTAGATGTGATGTTGTCAATCTCCCCTTTATTCCTCACTGGTGGGTTGGATCCGATCTGTCAGATCCATCTCGGCCATTTCTCCAGCTCAAGGTCTTAAGCAAAGCTCATGGCCTCTGTTCTTTACCAATAAGCAACTCCCTCAGTTACCTCAGATCTAGTTTGCCGCACAGCAGAGAGGTTCAACAGCATTGCTCTATTGCTCTGGGTTAAGTACTAAAGCTTTTATTTTTTTTATTTTTTTATTTTTTTTACATTTTATAAATGGTAGTATTTTTATTTTCTGTTTCATGTTTTTCTTTCTCTCTCATTCATAGTTAGCTTAGTCGTAAACTATTTGATGTTAAGTTGTCAATCTCGCCTTCATTCTTGCTTGATGGGTTCGGAGCCGATCCCTCGGCTCCGACTCGGCACTTGCTAAAGCTCGAGAGTCACTTTTACCAGCTCGAGGCAGCCCCATATCCCATGATGCAAGGCGGTAAGTACCCAGATCTCGTTTGCCGCTTCGCTTAGGAGGTCTTCTTTTTACCAGCTCCTGGTAAGTTGTTCACTTTTGTGATATTTAAGCCCCTTTTTAGTCAAAAACACCCTTATTGATGGTTTAAGTTTATATTTCTACCCTTTCTGACAGAAATTCCCTGTCTCCTTTAATTTTTTGTTAGTCAATCTTTCCCTATCCCATCCCCCCCCTGTTAGGGTGTGTGTGTGTTGGTTTTTATAGAATACCTTTTGGTATTTTGTTTAAGTTAATTTTGACTGGTGTGTGTGTGTGTGTTGTGTTTTCAGCACCATGTCAAAGGAGAGGGTCTCAGGTTTTAAGAAGTGTGACTCGTGCTGTCAGAAGATGTCTCTGACAGACGGTCACACTTCTTGCCTGTATTGTCTGGGCCCTCTTCACCTGCAGGACTCCTGTGCTATTTGTCACTCCTTCAGCCAGAGAGTCCTGCAGGAGAGACGTAATAAGCTGATTCTTAGGGGCCTTCTTGCCGGAGGGCTCTCCGCTAAGTCGGCTCCACCAAAATCAGCAAAACCTGCCAAGGCCCAGGCTTCTGTATCTAAGCCTGCGGCCTCGCCCGACTGCATTGAGTCGAGATCGCTCCGCTGGAGCCGATTCTGGCTTGACAGCTTTGGCACCGATGGCTATCGGTGCCGAATCTGTATTGACCACTTCGATGTCGGCTCCGATCGATTCCGACACCCATGTGGCACAGGCATCGGTGTCGGCTCCGATCGGCTCCGACACCGTTACTTTGGTGGCTGTATCGGCTCCCGCTGGAGCCGATACATCGAGGCTTCCTGTCGGCCCGGAAGTCGGCTCCGACAGGATCTATAGTATCGGCTCCGATGGCTCATTCCAGGAAGAGGTCGAGGTCTCCCTCCTTGGAGCCGATACTTTCGGCTCTGGCTTCACCTCTTCTATCGGAACGGAGCCATCGGAGCCGATCTTCAAGGTCATCCAGGTTGTCAGATCATGACCTAGAGAGAGTGGTCAGTAGATTACTCAAGTCACAGGTATGGCCCAAATGTTACACAGTCCGTCTCAGCAGACGACTGTTGGTCCACACCCCGTTACAGTTCCTCCTTCAACTCTACCCCAGAGCTTGGAGTTGGAGTCTTCGGGCATGGTTACTGCTACGGCTGGAGGACGGATACCCCCTTCTGTTCCTTCAGCCTCTACTCTTATCTCCTCTTCGAGACCTTCCTTAGAGGGATTCGGTGGTCGGGCTTCCATGGTCTCCTCCGAGGGGTGAGTGGCAACGGACCCTTGTCCGAGCCCGCTCTTCCCCTTGGAGCCTCGGCCTTGGTGAGCTCGGCTCCGACATCTGCCTCGGAGACTTCCCTTTCGGTGGTCCCTGGAGTTCCTAGCTCTTCGGAGCGGGTTCTCTAGGACCTGCCTGGGAGGGGAGCATTCGAGGTGATGAAGAGTGTACTGGCCACTGGTATCAGTCAGCAGTCTGTTCCCGTAGCTCCTCCCTCTATAGTACCTGTCGACATCTCTGCCACTTCTCTTGCTACAGGACCCAGAGATCCTCCGCCTCAGGTTTCCCCATTGGGAATTTCCCCCTCTTCCGAGGATTCTCCTGATGCTTCGGGAGATCCTCCTAGGAAGAGGACTTGTAAGAGGAAGCATGTAGACTCCCCCGAGTCTGTCACTGGGGATACTGACTTTGATGAGTCAGAGGGATCCCCTAGATCCCCCTCTGAGGATGTCTCCTTCTCAGACATCCTAGAACTTCTGAAACAGAGGGGAAACTGGCCCACCAACAATCCCTCTGAGGATGAGTCAGTATACCTAGAGGTGTTTGGATCTCGGCCCTCCACCTCCTGGGTGTCTCCGCCTTTCGACCCCCTTATGCAGGTTATTGCACGAAGGCGTGGGCAGCTCCTGACTCTGTAGAGCCAGTCCCTAGGAGGCCTTCAAAATTTATCACTGCCCCGAGTGACAAACAATTCCTTACCAAGGGTGTCCCCGCTGATGCCATGGTGGTGGCTGCGGCCACCAAAAAGGAACTTGCAGATCCTTCCGTGCCTGTCCATCCTCCTAATAAGGACTCTAGGACCATGGATAGGTACGGCAAGCGGATGTTTTCCTCAGCGACCTTTGCTATGCGTTCGCTGAATTATCTTTGTCACTTCACCAGACTCCAGAGAGATATCCTGAAGGAGCTGGGAGAAGTAGTTCAGGATCCTACAGCTGCAGGGGCTCAAGAAAAGATTGCTTCGCAGCTAGGAACCCTCAATTCCGTTGTTAACTCCTCCATGCGGCTAATATCTTATGCTGCGGATGGAGCGAGTAGAGCCGCAGGCACAGGTGTGGCTCTTAGACGCCAAGCCTGGATGCGGCTATGTGATTTTGCGGATCCCTTTAAGGCGTCCTTCACAAATTCTCCCTTTGATGGGTCAGCTTTGTTTGGCCCTCAGGTGAAGGAAACCTTGACCAGGTGCGAGCAGGACGGCAAGACTCTTTCTGCTGTTGGAGTCCGTTTTTCCACCCCTTCTAGGCCTTATCCCAAAGGACAGAAGGGTGGGAAGATGTGGTTCCGTAAATCCCAAGGAGTCACGCGGATTCACGTGGTCAGTTTACCCCTAGAGGCAGAGGGGTAACAATAACAGACGCTCTAGAGGCAGAGGGGGTCCGAAGAACCAGGGAAACAGGGAGCCTCTCTCTGACAAGCCCTTTCAGCATCCCTGAGGTGTTGCCCGGCTGTCCCTCCTTGGAGGCAGTCGGGGGAAGATTATCACTGTACCCAGAAGCCTGGCATTCCCTCACTCAAGACAGATGGGTACAGTCGATCATATCCAAGGGTTACATAATTCCTTTCGAGGAAAGTCCCTTCCCCTCAAGTTCCCTTCCAGATGTAGCACCCGGTCTAAGGGACATTGCAGAGTCAGAAATCGCAAAACTACTGCAAAAAAGAGCCATTCAGCCAGTTACAATAGACCATTCAGAGCCCGGAATCTACTCAAGGTTCTTTTGGTCCCCAAAAAGACGGGAGACTGGAGACCAATATTGGATCTCAGCAGACTCAACAAGTCTGTCAGGAAGACAAGATTCCGAATGGTCACTCTTCAGTCAATTCTGCCCTTCTTACAGAAGGACAACTGGATGTGCTCAATAGATCTTCAGGATGCGTACTATCACATCAAAATTCACAGACGCTCCAGGAGATTTCTCCGCCGGCTGGGGTCCAGTCACTTCCAGTTCAGAGCCCTGCCCTTTGGTCTCACTACAGCCCCCAGAGTGTTCACCAAATGTATGGCAGTGGTCACGGCTCACCTGAGACGTCAAGGATTCCAGGTGTTTCCGTATCTCGACGACTGGCTCCTGTCAGCCACCACCAGGCATCAGCTTATACAAGCCAGGGATTACACAATAGACCTTTGTTCTCATTTAGGCATCTCAATAAACTTCGAAAAGTCATCCTTATCGCCCTGCCAGTCTATTACCTTCATAGGCTCAAACTTAAACACTGTTCGATGTCAGCTACCCTTACAGAACAAAGAGTTTCAGACATTCAGACTCATGTCAGGATCATTCTGGCCAACAAGAAAATACAGGCCAGAATGGTTCTAAAGGTATTAGGTCTCATGGCTGCGGCCATTACTCTTCTTCCCCTGGCTCGATTCTACATGCGCCTCCTTCAGTGGATGCTGTTCACACAGTGGTCATACCAGCAACTTCCTATGCGTCACCAGATTCTGGTGACACAGACATGCAAACAGCATCTTACTTGGTGGATCACATCGTCTCAGGTTCACCAAGGCAGGTGCTTTGTACCTCCGTCCCCGATAGCCACTGTCACCACGGATGCCTCCCTGATCGGGTGGGGGGGTCATTATCAGGGCAGGATGGTTCATGGGACGTGGCAACCGTTCGAGTACCATCTGCACATAAATGTCCTGGAGATGAGAGCAGTGCTTTTAACGTTGCAAGCCCTCAACGACTTTCTTCCCGTAGGGACAATTGCAGTCCAAACAGACAACATGTCTGTAGTTTGGTATATCAACAAACAGGGGGGAACCAAGTCCTACCCCTTGTGTCGAGAAGCACTCAGACTTTGGCAATGGGCGATCTCCTCTCATCGGTTTCTGGTAGCAACGCATATCCCTGGGAAAACCAACATTATAGCGGACAGATTGAGCAGAGCTATCCTCATGCCTCACGAGTGGTCTCTCAAGCAGTCTATAGCGGAAGAGATTTTTCTGGAATGGGGTCGTCCATGTTGCGATCTTTTTGCTACTTCCCAAAACAGCAAGTGTCCAGACTTCTTCAGCCTCTTCCCTCTATCAGGCCATCCCCCCAGAGACGCTCTGACCCAGGATTGGCCCCAGGGACTTCTTTATGCCTTCCCTCCATTTCCTCTGATCCCTCAGGTGATCCAGAAAGCTACCGTTTTGAGAGCCAAATTGATTCTCATTGCCCCTTACTGGCCTCGACAAGTTTGGTTCCCGTTCCTCCATCATCACCTTTTGGTGCAGCCGTGGCATCTGGACCCAGTGCCAGATCTTCTGATTCACCAATCAGGTCAGCTGCACCGGTCAATCCCTTCTCTCAACCTCACAGCATGGTTGCTCCACTTCCTTCCTTAGCCAGGCTTCCTTTGATCTCTAACCCAGTTAGAGACATCATAGTAGCTTCACTAAAATCCTCTACCAGGAGGATTTACACAAGCAAATGGAACGTTTCTCTTATTGGGCTAAGGCCCAAAATATTGATCCTTTTACTGCCCCTGTTCAGGCAGTTCTGGACTTCTTAGCAGAGATTTTTCATGCAGGCTCCTCTTCTTCCACAGTCAGAGTTCAGTTGGCTGCTATCTCCAACTTTCATGTCGGGATAGCAGATCATAATATTATGTCCCATAGGCTCTGCAGGGCCTTCTTGAAAGGAATTTTCCTACTAAAACCTCCGATCAGGAATCCTCCTCCTCAGTGGGATCTAAATCTAGTGCTGACATCCTTGATTCTTCCCCCCTTCGAGCCAGCTGTTTCTTGTTCCCTGAAACATCTTTCTTGGAAAACTTTATTCTTAATGGCTATTACATCTGCCAGGAGGGTGTCTGAACTTCATGCTCTTTCGGTTCGACCCCCCTATTTGGTTTTTCACAAAGACAGAGTATCTTTGAGAACTAACCCAACCTTTTTGCCTAAGGTCGCCTAAAGAACAATTTGAATCAATCCATTGATCTCCCTGTGTTTTTCCCTAACTATTCAGATAGGGCTGAACAAAAGTTACATTATCTTGATGTCCACCGTCAACTTAGATATTATTTGGACAGAACAAAAATTTAGAAAATCTGATCAACTTTTTGTTTCCTATGCGGATAATAAAAAAGGCCTTCCTGTTTCTAAAGTGACCTTGTCCAGATGGCTTTCTTCGGTCATCTCTGAAATTTATATGCTCAGGGGAAAACAGCTGTGCTCAAAACCTAAAGCACATTCAACTAGGAGCTTAGCTACTTCTACAGCTTTTCAAGCTAGACTTCCTTTGGACACTATTTGTGCAGCTGCCACTTGGGCCACTCCTCACACTTTTGTTTCCCATTACAAATTGGACTTGGCCTCCAGGGACAGAGCCAGTTTTGGCTCTACAGTCCTCAAGAGTTTGTTCCATTGAGCCACCCAGGATAGAGGTGCTAGGGACGGTCCCATCAAGCAAGAATGAAGGCGAGATTGACAACTTAACATTAAGAAGTTATGTACCTACCATAACGTTCCATGTTAGTTGTCTTCTCTCGCCTTCTTTCTTGCGACCCTCCCTCCTTCCCCCTGGCCTGGACAGACCTTGTATAAGAAACTATTATGCTAAAGACCATTCAGACCTGGTCCTTTTTACATCTGTAAGTTTCTTCTTCCTTTGGGAAGTATTTTATGCTTGGTGCTATTGCCCTTTGTTAACAAACGAGATCTGGGTACTTAACCGCCTTGCATCATGGGATATGGGGCTGCCTCGAGCTGGTAAAAGTGACTCTCGAGCTTTAGCAAGTGCCGAGTCGGAGCCGAGGGATCGGCTCCGAACCCATCAAGCAAGAAAGAAGGCGAGAGAAGACAACTAACATGGAACGTTATGGTAGGTACATAACTTCTTATTTACCCTCTTCTATCTTTTTTAACATCTGTTTAGTTAGATCTGTTTAAATTAGAGGGCTTTCCTTTCTCCCCCTTCCCTTTTTCTCTTGTTAAAAAAAGTAATAAATAAAACTAGTGTATTTACTAATTTACTGCCTGTGTGTGTGGGCTTTTTAGTCCGTTTAAGTAAGAGGACTTTGTGTGAGACTGCTTGTGATTGGCTCTCCTTGCCCTAATCCTTTTCTCTTTCTTATAGTCATGTCATGACAACAGGAAAGTAAGCCCTTGGGCTTTGAAAAATGTGGAAATAAGATGCCCCTTACCAATTCACATATTATGTGTGTGTATTGCTTGAGGCCTCTTCATTTGCAGGAGTCTTGTTCCACTTGCCATAATTTTAACCAATGGGGCATTAATGGAATGAAAAAATAAGAATATTCAGAAATGCCTTTTGAAGTAGCCTTTCACTGAGGTTTTATCTCCTGAATCTGACAAACCCGCCAGAAGACCTTCGTCGGAGCAGAGATCCTCATCGGAGCCGAGGCAGAAAGCTCCAAAGTTATCGGACTCAAAGGCTTTATTGGAGCAGAGCTCTCCTCCTAGCTCCAACTACCTCAGAGTGGGGGAGTTTCATTGGCCCAGACTCTTACCGGAGCCGAAACATAGGAGCTGATCTCCCTCTATTGAAAAGGTTTCTTCTCCGCTCCCATCTCCACTTCTGTCCAGATCAAGATCACCTGCTATGTTCTCTAGGTCTGCCAGGTGTTTATCTGATAAAGACATGGATAGTGTCATAGAGAGACTCTTGAGACACTGGCTTTGGCCAAACTACTGGTGGATGTTAGCCCAAAAGAATCGGATCAGGCTCAAGCCCCCTCTGTTGATGCAGTTCCTCCTCCAGTCCGTCCCCCTGCTTCAGAGCCAAAAGATTCTGATATACAAGTTGTGTTGGTGCCTGGTCCAGGATCCGTTCCTTCCTCAGATCCGATAACTGCCCCAAGCATCTCTATGCCTTCGGAGCAGAAGACATGTAGGAGCCAACACTTGCCTGGTGGATCCACAGAGGCTTTTCAGATCTCATTGGATCTGACTATGTCTCTGGGGATTTTGGCATGGGTGAGTTTGGCTCTCACCATTGCTCTGGAGGTACCCTCTTCTGCCCCAGAGATTGCTTTGGTTCTGACAACTTGTTGGTCAGATCCTGGGAGTTCCTCAGAGTGGGGAGGGTCTGCCTTTGAAGTGATGATGAGGGCTTTGACTACTACTCAGTCTGACACACAATCTCCTTCGGGTCTTCCTCCCTCTTCAACCCGGGTGTCTCTTTCATCTTATGTGCCCTCTCCACAGCTCTGCAGAGAAGATAGGCCTCAGGATGTCCCTCAGGGTACCACCCACTCTACCAAAACCTCTTCAGAGTATCCCAGTGAGGAGGTCCCTCAGAAGAGAGCATGCAAGAGGAAGCATTTTGACTCCCCGGAAGAGTCTATCGCATCTGATACTGACCTTGATGAAGAAGGGTCCCCACGATCACCTCCTGAAGATGTTTCTTTTGGAGGCATCCTAGAAATCTTAAAAGAGAGAGGTGATTGGCAGCCCTTCACCCCTTCTGCTGAGGAGTCGGCTTTCTTGAAGGCCTTTGAGTTTCGCCCATCAACTTGTAGAACTAATCTCGCAAAAGGCTTGGGATCCCCTAAACACTATACATCCTATTCCTAGAAGGCCAAATAAATACATAACTGCCCCAAAAGAGAAAAGCTTTTTATCAAAGGGTGTAGCAGTTGATGCCATGTTCATGGTGGCAGCCACTAAAAAGGAACTTTCTGAAACCAGTTCCTCTGTCCATCTTCTTAATTAAGACTCTAGGATGATGGATAGGTATGTGAAACAAGTTTTCTCATCAGCGACCTTTGCCTTAGTGTCTGAATTATCTCACCCACTTCACTAGATTACAGACAGACTTGATGAAAGAATCATCAGACTCCCTCCAAGGGGCCGTAGCTGATGTGTTGGCAGACAAGATCAATGCTCAACTCACCACCTTAAAATTAGTTGTGAACTCATCCAAGCGACTCATTTCTTGTGCTACAGATGGAACAAGTAGGGCAGGCCTGTATGGCCTTTTGGATTTCGCGGAACCCTTCAAGTCATCCTTTATCTGTGCCCCTTTTGACAGTTCATCTCTTTTCAGACTGAAAGTGAAGGAAATGCTCACCAGGTGTGAGCAAGAAGGCAAGATCTTGTTTGCCATTGTAGTACATTTTTCCACTTCTACCAGACCCTTTCCCAAGGGACAGAGAAGTGGTGGGAAAATGTGGTTCAGAAAATCTCAAAGGTTTTACCAAAAATGCAAGGTAAAAGTTCCCCTGGAGGCAGAGGGGAACCTGTAATGGAAGACGTTGCCCCCGAGGCAAAAGGGGTCTCTTCAGAACCAGAGCTCCAGAGAATCCTTCTTCGGGAGATCCTTCCAGCACCTTTGAAGGAGTGCCTGGTTCCTTGCTTCTGGATACAATTGGGGGAGATTGCCTCTGCACCAGGAAACCTGGCTAAAAATCACAAACTACAAATGAGTGGATGACGTAATATCCAGAGGTTGCATCATACCCTTCTCCCTTCCTATCCCCACAAACAAATTGGTTCCAGGTGTTCCACCCAGTTAAAAGGAGCAAGCAACACTAGAAATTCAAAAGTTGCTATCAGAAAGAATCATCGAAGAAGCCCCCACAGACCGGAGAGAATCCGGAACTTACTCAAGGTTATTTTTAGTTCCAAAGAAAAAAGGGGACTGGATGCCCATTTTGGATCTCGGCAACCTAAACAAAACAGTAATAAATTCCAAGTTCCAGATGGTGACCGTGCAGTCGCTACTTTCATTCCTAGGAAAAGACAATTAGATGTGCTCTGTAGACCTTCAAGACGCATACTACCACATTCAAGTGGACAGGCGGTCCAGGAGGTTTTTACGCTTCCTGCTAGGAGCCAGTCATTTTCAATTTCAAGTTCTGCCCTTTGGTCTCACTACAGCCCCCAGAGTGTTCATCAAATGCATGGCAGTAGTAGTAGCTCACCTGAGATGCAGAGGATTCCATGTGTTTCCATATTTGGACGACTGGCTCATAACCGCCCCAACCAGGCATCATTTGCTCCAATCAAGGGATTATGCCCTTCAGCTCTGTTCCTCCCTAGGTATTACCGTCAACTACAAAAAGTCTGTGTTAGAGCAATCTCAGAGTTTGGCTTTCATAGGTGCAGAGTTAAACACAACTACACAAATAGCAAAACTTCCACAGAGCAGAGTAGATGACATCCATCACTATGTGAGAATTCTGATCAAGAAATCAAAAGCTCCTGCAAAACAAGTACTCTAGGTGTTGGGAAAAATGGCTGCAGCTATCTTACTGATTCCTCTAGCTCACCTTCACATGAGGGTCCTTCAGTGGTTGCTCTTCGCTCAATGGTTGATCTTGGAGCTCCCAGTGCCTGCTTGATGGATTCACTCACCCTTAGTGGCCCAGGGTTGTCCGTTCATCCCTTCTCAGTCTATAGCCACAGCAACCACGGATGATTCCCAAATGGGGGGGGGGGGATCTTTTTGCATCACCCAACAATGCCAAATGCAGCAACTACTTTGCCCTGATCCCTCCCACGGGGGAGTCACCAAGGGGATGCAGTTGTACACAATTGTCCTCCGAGACTTTATGACTTTCCCCCAATTCTACTAATATCAAACTTTCTGCAGAAAGGAAGTCTGTTTGAGACAACAGTTATCCCCATCGCACCCTACTGGCCTCGTCAAGTCTGGTTCCCTTTTCTTCATCCTCATCTTTGGGACGAACCTTCGATTCTGGACCCAGTTCCGCACCTTCTGATACATTTTTCAGGGTGGTTCATCCCAGTTTGGACTCCCTGAGGCTGAAATCCTGGCTGCTCCAGTTCCCTTGATTGCCAGGTTTCCGTACCTTTTCTCACCAGTCAGGCATATTTTATTGTCATCTCCTCAAACTTTACAAAAGCAAATGGAAAAAAAAATGTGCTATGGGCCAGTGGCAACAGGGTAGACCTCTGACAAAACCGCAAAAACCAAGAACCAAGACCAGTAACAAAAAATCGACCTGGAAGCTGACACCACAGTTAAACAATAGTCCAAAACTTGCTCTTTATTGTAAAAACAGATGCCCAAAACGTAACACAAGTAGACCTGTTTACAGCACCAGTTCACTCTATTTTATTGTTTCTGTCAGAGCTCTTCAATGGCTGAGCAGCTGCAGCTACGATTAGAGTTCAGCTAGCTGTGAGTTCTCATTTCCATATAGAAGAAAATGACCACCCTATCATATCACACAGACTGTGCAAAGTGTTTTTGAAGGGCACTACCATGTTAAAACCACCATACAATCATCCAACACCCCCTTGAGATCTCAGTTTCATCTTATCTGATATAATTTTCCTCCCTTTGAACCTCCAGCCATATGCAAGTTAAAATACCTTTCCTAGAAAACTCTTTTTGGTGACTGTTTCTTCAGCTAAAAGAGTATCTGAGTTGCAAGCCTTGTATGCAAAATCCCTGTCAAGTCTTCCATAAAGGCAGCATGTCATTATACACTAACCCATCCTTTTTGCCAAGGTCGTGTGAAAGTAATATTAACCAGTCTATAGACCTCCCAGTTTTCTTCCCAGCTTTCAATGTAAAGGAGAGTACACACTCAGTCTGCTAGATGTCCATAGACAGTTTTGTTTTTATTTGCATAGAAATTCTGAAATAAGAAAATCGGACCTGCTTTTTGTCTCTTATGCTGATATGAGGAAAGGTTAACCAGTTTCGAATGTTACCCCATGTAGATTGTTAACAATGTGCATTTCCCACATTTATAATTTGAAGAACAAACCTCTTCCCACTGTGGTTAAAACTCATTCCACCAGATCTGTGGCCACATCTGCAGCCTTTCAGGCTAGAGTGCCACTGGATAATATCTGTGCTGCAGCTACTTGGGCAAAACCTCATAACTTTATTACTCATTACAAAATGGATTTGGCCTCTAGGAGCCAAGCCACCTTTGGTTCTATCGTTCTGAGGAATATTCTTCCATAAGCCACCCAAGAGTTTAGTTGCTAGGGACGCGGTCCCACCAGTGAGAATAAAGGCAAGATTGACAACATCACATAAAGAAGTTATGTTCTTACCATAACGTTTGTGTGTGTTGTCCAGCTCATCCTTTGTTCTCACATCCCCCCTCTTGCCCCCTTCCTAATCTCCTGGTAGATTGAATACAACAATTGGGCTTCACGGGGCTATAAAGTCTGAAGAGTTTTCAACTCCTCTGTCCGGTATTGAAATATATATATATATATATATATATATATATATATATATATATATATATATAAAATGGATATTGAAGTATATATATATATATATATATATATATATATATATATATATGTAGAGAGAGAGAGAGAAATGTACAAGAGCTTTTTCTCTCTGAAGCATCTAAAGTTGGGGGTACTGTACAAGGTCTCTTCTGTAGGCTGCTGTGAGCAAGCAAGATCTGAAGTAATTGGGGAAGTTGCATTATGGGTACAGAATAGAGCCCACAAGCATTGCTGAAGACCTTGAATTGGAGAAATGGCCGAGACGGATCCAACGGATCGGATCTGACCCACCCGTGAGAATAAAGGACGAGATGGACAATACACATGGAATGTTATGATAAGAACAGAACTTTTTTTTTGTATGGATTTAGTTAAAAAATATTGGTATGTTCTATTGATGGATGATCGTTAAAAAAAGACATCTGCCAGGTAATAAGTTTTTTACTTTTAGAAGAGCATGACTTTGTGTGAACAGTTTAATCACTATAAGAAGGGTCTATTTAGCTAAACAGCCTTTGGGACAGTTGACTTTAAGGGGTGCAGTAGTGAAAGGTTGCCATCCCTGTGGTCATTGCAGTTTGTGTGTGTGTGTGTGTGTGTATGTATATGTGTGTGTGTGTATGTATATGTATATATATATATATATATATATATATATATATATATATATATGTGTGTGTATGTATATATATATGTATATGTATATATATATATATATATATGTTTGTATGTATGTATATATATATATCGTCCTAAGGTTGTGTGCTTTTCAAAGGTGTATCAAATTAATATTTTTGTAAATTGTGATACAGAGTGGGTCATATATTTGGCCACATGCAGTTCAGCATTTTATGTTGGACAAACTGCACATACATTGAAACTCAGCATTTTCTGAACATCTTAGCGACAGATGTGCCAGAGGATCTAATGCTTTATATAAACGTACTTTACAGCACAAAACTGCAATGTTTTATTTTGTTATTATTGATAAGATTGTGTTAAACAGGGATAATAAGGAAGGCTGGCACACCATGTTAAATAATAAAGATAAAGGTTGGATTATTAGGCTGGGATCTTTGTTTCCTCCTGGACTTAATGAGAATTTATAAGAGTGTGAGGAGTGCTGGCTCGTGTGTTGGTGTATCTCAAGATTTACAGGATGCCTAATTTCCCATCCATTGGTCCAGGTTCTTTTTAATAGGGTTAGGCAAGAGCTTTGCTTCACATGGATGGGAAGCCTGTTTCAGAGTCACATACCTGTCCCTCCAACATGTCCTATTTTATTTTGCAAGCAGACTTAAAATCCCTTGACTGAGTAATTCTGATGCTGTTCATTTTGCAGACATGCAAAGGGTCCATCGGAGATGGGTCCAAGGCTGTCTTGCATTCTAGGCATAGATCAGTTCTCAACAGCCTGTTAGAAACAAGAGTATAGTGATGGGGCTTTGAGGCAGTCTGCGTAGGACATGCTGTTTATGCCCTGTATTCTTTTTGTGAGGAACTTCTGTGGACATTCCAGTTGTTGCATGTGAATGGTCAGCTACATACTGAAGCAAAAGATGTATTCAATGTATGGACTTGATGTGGGTTGAGTACAATGGAATGATGACTTTCTTGGATCCAAGTGCAAAGTCCTTGCTTATAAGTTAGGCAACATATAATATTCTTATTACCTTGAACACATGTTGGTTGAAATCCAGGTTACTGTCTGCCTACATATCCAAATTCCTGATTACTGGTTTTGTATTAGAGGTGTGTTATCGGTGAGATAATTTAATTTAGCGACTGAATTTCCAGTGGGTACTATTATCCATTTCTTGGCATTGAGTTTTAAACTATGGCTTTGGCACCAGACATTTGTGTATTTTAGCCCATTCTGTAGGATGTTGGTGACGTAGAGGGATTCTATAACTGCACCTAGTTTGTAACCATCTGCAAACTCAGCCAGCCAGAGGACCTTGATGTTGGACTTGACTTCAAAGACGTAGATGCCAAAAAAAGCAACAGACCCAGCACAGAGCCCTGGGGGGACTCTGCTAGTGACCATCCTCTTTGTGGAGGTGGTCTCCCCTATCTTAACTTCCTGGGTCCCGTCTTTGAGTCTTAGACATTTATCCAGTGCATAGTGTAGGGGTTTATGCCTATGTGTTTATTTACAATGTCTGCGTGGGGTATTGTATCAAGCATCTTAGTCAGGTCAAGGTAAGCAATGTGTGCACTGTTCTGCCTTCATTCATTGCCTTGGTGACCCTCTCAAAGAAGTCTACCAGTTTGAGTAGGCATGATCTACTCTTGATGAAACTAGACTGGTTGAATCCAATGTTATGTTTTCTATGTCCTTAATCATTACCATGGCCTTACATATGAGACTAGTCAGACTTATGGGTCTGTAGTTTCAAGAGTCCATTGCTAGCACACCCTTGCGTAGAGGGATGACCGTTGCATTTCTCTGTTCACATGGCACAAAGTCTGTCCGGAGGCGATGGTTAAATAGTAACTGCAGTGGTCTCGATAGATAATGTTTCAGGCTATTTAGGAAGCATCCTGGGATATTATCAGGGCCCAACGATGTAGTGGTTTTAGCCTTAGAGAGTGCACTCAGGACCTGCTCCCTAGTGATTGTTGAGGGAGTTACGTTTGATATTTCATTGGGGGTGGGGGGCAGCTTGATGAGAGAGAAGAAGTAAAGTTGGACATTAATTTTTTTTGGCAAGCAGATTTGGTACATCTTTTGACTGTGTGTAGGTGGCTCCATTTACAATCAGTTCTGTACAGTTTTGTGTGCTGCCTTTGAGGTTTCAACATAGCTAAATAAAGCACTGTGGCTGCACTTTGCCTGGGAGGCTATCTTTATTTCAAATTTGGCTTTTGTAGACTTAATTTGCCCCCTTAGTTTGTTTAGATTGGGGAGACAGTTGTAATCATGCTGAGCATAGCACTTCCTAATCTTGGCTATGACTTTTTTTCTTTTTGTTGTGCAACCTATTTATTTGTTTATTTTCTACCAGGGTGATTTGTTTTTTGAGTTAGTTCTGGAAGGCTTGCTGTACAGGGGACCATTGAACAGCCTAGCCCAAATTTCCAGTTTGTTCCAAGCACTGTCTTATTAAATAACTTGCTGAAGGTCACAAGTTAGGCAAATTATGATTGATAAAATCAAACTCTCCACATAAAATCAAACTCTGTACCACAAGAGCCACAGCTCACAGCCGTAATCCTCTGCACCAACTGCTCGCCACTCTCACCACCAGATTCTTAAGCCAGGACAATGACCTTGAACATCTCCATATCCTTTTCAGAGTAAGTAGTTCTCCATACCATATCATACAACAACTGTACCCCCTTCTAAGGTCAACTGCTGCCCATGAGGCATGTCAAAATAAACTGACATCCCTCCCTGTAGAGTCTGACGCTATTATCTTGGGAGATTTAAGCTATCCCTCCATTAACTGGGAAAGCTATACTGCAGATCAGAGTGTGTGATATACCTTTTAGAATCCTTCCAGTCAGCTGGTATGTGCATATGAGTACTGAGAACATGTAAGAAAGTGTGCCATTTTGTAATGACCAGCCCAAGGTCAAAGCATGCACCTGTGTAGTAGCTAGTTAGTTCAAGTTTAATGTTCCTGCTATCCATCCTGATGTCTTTGTATGTGATAAAGTACTTAAACGAACACTCTAGCCTCATCGTCTTGTCCAGATATACAAAATGAATGACATGGTGTCAGAATGGGATCCAGAGTCAAAACCATGAGGTGCACTGTTAAAGTTGGATGAATATATAGCAGTAGATTATCCCTACTGCTTAAACGACTCGCAAACAGGTCAGAAAGAAATTCCATGTACTAAAACTTGCTTAGATGATTTTCTTTACTCAAATACAAGTCAAAGTGCTCAGAATGCTCATAACGAATTTCTAATTAAACAAAATGTCAGAAACTGCAACATATTGATAAAAATATTCAAAATAATTACGAAAATGTTTAAAACAGTATCCAAATCGCATAAAATGTATGAAAAGGGGTAAACAACTGTATTTTTTTATGTGCTACTTTTTCACATTGACTAAAGCTATTCAAAGTATCTGAAGTGTGCAGAGTGTTGGCAAGTGTGTGCAGTATTACAGTGCAGTTATTTCGCAAAGTACAATCTTTCAGAGAGTTTTTGTACATTTGAATGTTACAAGTACTTGGTGTGAGCGCATATTCGTACATAATTACAAGGGCCATATTTGCATTGTATTTAAACATAATTTGTTGGCATGGCAGAAGGATTTCGCAGACCAAGTCCCTTGTGTTTGTCATACTCCAATTTTCTGCTACATTGTTATCATTTTCATACAGGCTGCTTTTTCTGACAGATGCATGTACAAAGGCATTTATTCTGCATAATTTAGCTGGTTCAGAAGCCATTGAAAGGGAAAGTTCCTTTGTGTATGCATCTGCTGTGTGTATGCAGGGAAGGGCGAAACCTGACATATAGTGGTACCGGCTGAAACGCAGGAAGCCCCTGAGTGTTTAAAATGTAAATTTAGAGAAATGTGTAACCCCCAAACAAATACAATGGAAAGATACTTATTTTATACAAGAGATCAAAAGCCTGGTGAAACTTTTGCAGCATGTATAACTGACTTGAGAAATAAGGCTAAAACATGCAGATTTGGTGATTTAAGAGATGAGTTGATAAAAGACAGGTTTGTGTGTGGTATTAAAGATATTGTAGTGAGGAAGATTTTGCTTCGCAACAGTGATTTAACTTTAAATAAGGCCATAGAGATTTGTCAGATATACAAGCTTACAGAAAAGCACACAAATATGCTTACAAATGAGAAAAGCATGCATCCAGTGCTAATGTAGATAGTATGCAGCACGTGATTAAAACGTACAGCCCTAAGGATGGGGCAGCTTCAGTGAAACCCAGAGCCTTTCTAGCAAAATCCAGAGCA
This sequence comes from Protopterus annectens, assembly GCF_019279795.1. Lineage (NCBI taxonomy): Eukaryota > Metazoa > Chordata > Ceratodontiformes > Protopteridae > Protopterus > Protopterus annectens. The sequence continues at coordinate 628,385,227 of NC_056749.1, forward strand.
TGCTCAGTGAAGCGCAAGGACGAGTCCGCTAAATAATGTGCCTCCACCTAGCCTCATAGTCAGCTGTCACAATTGTGGTGGTTATCACGAATCTAAAAGAGAAAAGTGCTTTTGGTCAGCAGTGCCACAGATGTAAAAAGTGGAATCACTTCAAAAGCTTTTGTAAATCAAGTGGTTCATCCTTCATTAAAAAGAGCATTCAAAGAAGCAAGTTGGTCAATTAGAAATCTGTCACGCTACAGTTTATGTTGATGGTGTGTCTGTGCTTGGTGAAACAGTCAGTGCAATAGATTTCTGGACAAAGAATGAAGTATTTTGTACTGTTCGTATCAATGGGAGACTGGTGGAGCTCAAAGTAGATACTGGTTCAAAGTGCGATGTTACATCAGCAGAAGCGTTTGCTAGGGTAAAAGCTGGTGAGAGGCTTGATTTGGCAAAGTGTGCAAAGCTTGTTGCTAATGGTGGTGGTGAAGTTCAAACCAAAGGCTCAGTAGTGCTTTCATGTTAATCTGCTGGGAACAACTATGACTTGCAATTTTACGTAGTCAAAAGACATGTACAGTCACTATTAGGCCTCAGAGACTGTTTGAAAATGGGACTGCTTTCATTTAATAAGAAGTCCACCATGTTAGCTTTAAGGATAACAGGTCAAATTTTACCCAGACTAGTTTTTCTGACTATGCTGATCTTTTCAAAGACAAACTAGGCAAACTCTCAGTTGTGTACTCCATGAAGCTAGAGTCTGAAGTAAGCCCAGTTATCAGACCAACACTGATAGTTCCAGTAGCTTGGTAGAACAGAATCAAAGCTGAACTAGACAGAATGGTTCAACAAGGAGTAATTTGTCCAGTAGAAGAACCAACTGAATTGCTATCCTACATGGTAGCAGCTCATAAGAAAAGCTCAGATGATATAGAATATGCATTGACCCAAGAGACTTGAACAAAGCACTAAAACAACCTCATCATCCAATGCGTACGTTCAAAGAAGTTGCTGCTCTTATGCCAAACACCACTATTTTTCTGTCTTAGATGCAAAAGGGTCATTTTGGCAAAATTTGCTTTACTGTAAGTCCTCATTGCTAACCACAGTCAGTACACCATTCGGAAGGTACAGATTTCCAAGAATGCCATTTGGAATAAACTCTGCCAGTGAAGTCTTTCAGTGTGCAGTGGAGCAAATTTTTTTCTGGCTATCGATGTGCTATTATAGTGAATGATATTTTTGTAGGAGGCAGAGGTGAAGTTGAACATGATAGAAACTCAAAACAGTTGCAGACAGAGTTTGTGAGGTCAGTCTTAAGCTGAATCATCAGAAATGTAAATTTAGGCTACGAGAAGTTACTTATGTTGGTTATCTGTTTACTAGTTCAGGCTTATGACCAGATCCTCCCAAGCAAACAACAGTTCTTGAGTTGCCAGCTCCAGACAATGTCCAAGCCTACGTTTTCTTGGCATGGTCAACTATTTAGGCAAGCTCATTCCAGATTTGAGCCAACTTTCAGTACTGCTTAGAGAGCTGACATGCAAAGATATATCCTGGTCATGGTTAGAACACCACCAAAGAGCATTTGATGTCCTGAAACAGAGAATTGCCAGTTCACCTACTTTAACATATGATGATCACCAACCAGTAACTCTTTCCTGTGATCCTTCTAAGTTTGGTCTTGGTGCAGTCATTCAAGAGTTTGGTCTTGGTGCAGTTATTCTTCAAGAGGATAGACAAGTAGCCTATGTGTTGAGAACATTAACCCAAACTGAGATACTGTATGCTCAGGTAGTGAAGGAACATTTGGCAATTGTTTGCATGTTCAAAGTTCCATGATTATATTTATGGCTGATCTATTCAAATCGAGACTGACCACCAACCTGTAGTCACTATTTTGAGAAAGCCAATGCACACAGTTCCTGCTGGATTGCAACAAATGATGCTCAAATTACAAAAGTACAATTTCAACCTTCTTTACACAAAAGGCAAACTACTTTATCTTGCTGATGCATTATCCAGATTGCCCAGAAAAAACACTGAATAGTATGAAAATGAGAAACCTGATTTTGAAGTCATGGAAATGAGAAATTTTTCTTCCACACATCTTGAAGAGCTTAGAACTCAAACAGCTTAAGATCCAGTTCTCCAGAACCTCAACCACTTCATCAGTCAAGGATGACCTTCTTAGCAATCTTTTTTACCAGTAGTAGTGCAGCAGTATTTTCCTTACAGAACTGGGATTTTGTCTAACATTGGTATCCTCATGAAAGGTCCAAAAATGATGGTTCCAAAATCCTTGAAGCAAGAGTATATCAAGGTCTTGTGGAATCCGTTCCTAGGTGGCCACTATGCAAGAACAAAGGCGAAAGGACTAGTGTTTTGGCCTATGTCAAAAGATATTGAGAAAGGACTCCTGTTGGTAATAGTACTAAACCGCATCAGCAAAACTTACAACTTCAGTTAAGCCACATTCCTGAACTACCTTGGTTGACACTAGCCACTGACATTTACGAATGGAATGGTCAACATTACATGGTATTAGTAGACTGTAATTCAGATATGTTCGAGATTGACCTACTTCCTAACCTGGCATCTAGTACTGTCATCACTAAATTGAAGAGGCATTTTTCTGTCTGTGGTAGTCTGCACAGGGTCATTTGTGACAATGGTGCACAGTTTACAAGTCAGCAGTTCAAGAAATTTGCTTAAATGTGGGACTTTGTTCATATTACAAGTAGTCCTGAATACCCATAGTCAAACGGCTTGGTGGACTGTGCAGTTTATAGTGCAAAACAGCTGTTGGAGAAATCAAAACAAGACCATACCGATGTTTTTCTAAATCTCCTGAATCTCAGAAAAGTTCCTCGCAATAATCATCTTGCTTCACCTGCCCAGAAACAAACCAGAACCACACTACCAATCAGTAGCAATTTGTTGGTTCCATGTGTAAGAACAACAAAGCAATGGAAGCTCAACTCCTGAAAAAGTGTTTATACCAGAAGTCCTATTAAGATAAGACGAGCAAACCGTTCAACCCATTACAAGAGTGAGAGATAGCGAGGATGCAGATAGCAAAAGGTTTTGATTGGATTTGGGAAAAGTTTGTGTCAAGAACCGAGATTGTATATTGTGAAATCGCAAGGAATAGAATTTAGGCAGAATTGGAAGCATTTATTACCAGTGTCTGAGCCAGTGTTGCAGCATCTTGCTGGTAATGGACACTAGTTCTCAGAGTGACTTATCCAATGTTCCGGAGGACATTCCAGCAGATATCCCTGTTCCTGAGAATATCCCAGAGAGTCCTAAAGCAAAACATTCACCTGTGACTGTCCCTGTTGCTAAACCCAGTCCTAACTAACAAGATCAGGTTGCATTTCCATACCTAATTCCAGATGCATGGCAACTTGGACATGAATGTTATGTTCTTTATTGCCTATATAATTTGCATGCCTATTCAAATGTCATAATTTCAAGACAGCTCAGTAAAGAGTGAGGATGTAGATAAGAGTGTGCGTTATACCTTTAAGAAGCTTTCCAGTCAGCAGGCAAGTGCATGTAAGTACTGAGCATGTTTAGTTTCATAGTTTGGTACTAGGCTATCTGCCCTGGGGCATTTATAAGCCTAGCCATAGTGATGTGGCTTTCGCCACCCCATGTAATGGTACAAAAGTGTACAGTATAGATTTAGAATACTGTGCCTCTGTCTAGTAGTGACACAGTGAAGACCCCCTTACATAATAGAATTAGTTTACTGTGCCTCAGTCTAGTAGTGACACAGAGATGACTCCTGGGGTAAACCTACATTCTCCCATCCACTCGTCAAGATTTCTTTTGAAGAGAGTCATTGATGGGCTCTGCCTAACATGAACTGGGATTCTGTTCCAGAGTATGGGAAGCTTCTGAGTTATGAATCTGTCCCTCCAGCATGTCCTATTCATATTTGTGCTGAGGTGTAAATCTTTAGCTCTCGTGGTTCTGATCGATTTGGATTTTTTGAGGTGGAGCATGTCCATCAATTCCTGATTGGACATGGCCTTGTACGTCAGGCACAGATCACCTCTGAGCAGGCGGTATGCTACTGAATAGAGCTGGAGTTTCTTTAGTCTGGCAGCATATGACATATGTTGGAGACCCTTGATCCTCTTGGTGAGGTACTTTTGGGGTCTCTCTAGCTGTTGCAAGTGCCGGGTGAGGTACATACCAAATGGGGCATTGTACTCAATCATGGGCCTGATAAGGGAGGAGTATAGGGGTACAATGACCTCCTTTGATCTGGATGTGAATCCCTTCATGCTAAGGTGGGCAAGGTAGAAAGTCTTTCTAACCACTTTGGCAACGTGGGTGTCAAATGAGAGGTCACTATCGACTTGGGTCCCCAGGTCTCTGATTACTTTTTCCGTACTCAGTGGGTTACTGTCTATGTGATAATTTGTGGGTACTTTGTTTTTCCCAAAGGGGATGACTATACATTTTTTGGCATTTAGTTTAAGGCCATGACTCCGGCACCAGTTGTCCATTTCAGTGAGGCCTTTCTGTAGGATGTATGTGTCAGCTGGTGTATCGACTATGGCGCCTAGTTTGCAGTCATCTGCGAACTTTGTCAGCCACAACCCTCCCATGTTTGCTTTCACATCTGAGAAATAAATGCCGAACAAGAGGGGTCCCAGGACAGAGCCCTGTGGGACACCACTTGTGACTGGCTTTGAGTCTGACATGGCTCCAGCGATTTTGACTTTGTGTTCTATCCTTTAGCCAGTTTGCCACCCATCTTGTGACATATGGATTTACATTTTTGTCTATGATGTCAGAGTGGGGTATTGTGTCGAAAGCTTTAGCCAAGTCCAGGTAGGCTGTATGGACTGCTTTGCCCATGTCAATGGCTCTAGTGACTGTTTCGAAAAAGTCAACCAGGTTCAAAAGGCAGGATCTGCTCTTTACAAAGCTGAACTGGGTGGGATCAAGTGTCTGTAAGTCCCCAATGTCTCTGTTTGAGTTCCATAATGATTCTTTCCATAGCTTTGCAGACCAGGCTGGTTAAGCTTATGGGGCAGTAGTTACTAGGGTCTGTAGAGGTGCCTCCTTTGTGGAGTGGGACTACTGTTGCTGTACGCCAGTGTTCAGGTGCATATCCTGTAGTAAGGCTAAGGTTAAATAGCATTTTTACGTGCGGGTTTAGCTCCTCTTGGAGTTCACGTAGCATGCAACCCGGGATACCGTCAGGTCCCATTGATGCTGTGTTTTTAGCCTTGCTGAGGGCGGTTCTCACCTGGACATCTGAGATGACAGGGAGGTTACATTCAGCTGGGATAAGTATTTCTTCTTTTGGGGGTGAGGGAGAGGAGAAATTTGCACTGAACCTGTCTGCCAGAATGTTGGCAATATCTGTGGGTTCAGTGTATTTTTTGTCATTGTGAACTAACTCTGAACATATCTGAGGGTTTCTGCCCAGGTTTCTAACATAGCTGAAGAAGGCCTTGTGGTTATCTTTAGTGTCCATAGCGATTTTTCTCTCAAAGTTGGCCTTGGATGTTTTTATGAGAGAACGTAGCTTTCTACTAGTGCTGATCAGAGATGCCTTCTCTTTATGGGATGTTGCTCTGTCGTGCAGTAGCTTCCTTCTTTTGTTATACAATTTGTTTGTCTGGGGTCCACCAGACAGGATGCCTGCCCTTGATAGAGAGGGTCTTGGTTTTATTTGGGATTGCATGATCCATGCATTCTTGGAGATGTCCGTAGAAAGCATTTGTGAAGGATTCTGCATTGTGGGATGTGGTTTCCACTGGCCCAGTGGGCTTAAAGGATACCATCTCAGTTTTAAGAAGTGTAAAGTCAGCTTTTGAGAAGTTTTTCAATATAGTCTTTTGTGTTGGGGGTGGAGGTGAGATATATATATCCAGGGTGATTAGTTTGTGGTCAGATCTCACTAGTGAGGGGTATACTTCCGGTGTGGAGCACTTTGTCCCCATGTTTGTGATGATCAAGTCTAGTATATTATCTCCCCTTGTGGGAGAAGTGACTAGCTGTTCCATTGCATTTGAATTTATGAATTTCAGGAATTTTTGGGCTAGGGTGTTTGGGCTGGAATAATGCACCCAGTCTGTTAGGGTAGTTGAAGTCTCTCAATATGATGGCGTTTGGTGAGACATTCATATCCTCCAATGTCTTCAGGAAGGCTGAGTGGGGTTCCTGAGATTGGGAGGGTGGTCTGTAACATTCTACCAGTTGTATTGCTGTTTTGCCTACGGTTAGTTGCACCTAGATGGTCTCTGATGCTTCATGTGTTGCCACTAACCTGGAGGTGTGGGTGTCCTTGATGAAAATGGACACTCCCCCTCCCTTTTTGGTTTGGCCCGAGTTTTGGGGCCGAAAAGCATGATACGAGGTATAGCCTGGTAGCGCTGGGGTGCTCTCAGGGGCCTTGAACCAGGTTTCAGTTACTGCACAGACATCAATGTTCTCCATACTGAGGAGTGCTTCGAGAGCCTGCATCTTGAGATTTAGACTTCTGGCGTTGAGCAGCATTACCCTTAAATTTTTTCCATTATTGTTTTCTAAGGAGGTGGGTTTGTCTTGAGCCTTGCCTAAAAAAGGCACTATGCGGGAGGCAAGAGCCTTAGCCAATATCCGGAAGCCCAGTGCTGACAGATGCAAGACGTCCCTTGGGAAGCAGCGTGGCTTGTCCAGCATGTCATCCCAAGAAGACAGACATTGGATCCCCCTAGAATGACACCAGTATTTGAGCCAATTATTAAAGCTGATCATCTTGTCTTTGTATTGTGGCATCATTCTTGGTGAGGGCAAGATGCTGCTCAGTGTCAGGGTCATACCAGCCTGGGCTACATAATCAGAGAGCTCCTCTATGTCTCTTTTCATGTAGTCCAGGGAGGTACGTCTCAGGTCATTCATGCCGGCATGGACAATGACGGAGTCATATTTGTACTTGTTTTGGAGTGACCTGAGTGCGTGTGTTGTGGCGGATCCTAGCTCCCGATAAGCAGCTCACCGTTACCCTCTCCTTGTTCAGCCTGGTAAGCGGAACATCAGTGTGTCTGACTATAGAGTCACCTATTACTAGTGTATCAGGCATGGTGTTTGGCCTTAAGGGCTGTGATTGTTTGACACACTGATTTATTGAAGTATGTGTTGCATGTGTTATGTTTTGAGGTGGTGGATTTTTGGGTGTCTGCTTTGGGAGCCTCTGTTGTTTTGGTAAGTTTTTTGTTAGGGCCTCCGAGTATGTCTTTGTGTTATTATGTGTTTGGTTTGCAGTTGTGGTAGGTCTATGTGGGACTGGGTTTGGTGTGTGTGTGGTTACCTTCTCCTCCTGTCTGGTCTTGCCAGTCCTGAGTTGAGAGAGTTCAGCCTCCAGTTTGGCTATATAGTTGCATCTTTCACATGTATTTGTGTTTGTTGGGAGGAGGAGAGGGTTGTCTGTGTACATGAGACAATTGTAGCATTGTCTCAAGATTCCCAGATTAACCAGCTGAACCGGAGAGGATGCTAGTAATCTACCACTCGACATGCTAGAATATTATAAGGGAGTGCTGTGCCTTTAAGGGAAGTGGGTACTCACAGGGAAGGTGGGTGGATGTAGTGCTTACTTTAGTTAGCGAGCGCTTACTTAGAAGAGAGGTTTTGAGAACAAGTGCTAGGCTTATAATAAAGCGATTAGACTGATTATTATAAGAGTAGAGCTTTCTTAAGGGAAAACTTGAAGAGCAGACTTGGCGGAGCCAGAAAAAGTTTAACCTTGTTTAACCGGCTATGCGCACAAACGCGCAAAGCCGTGCAAATGCGGATTTTAAACAGGGAACTTCAGAAGAGCTAGAAATGGTCCAAAACAACCAATTCCTCTTGTGCTGAGGTCACTCCTTCAGGGACAGATAGGCTGCTCAAGGCTCCCCACTCCCACTGGTGAGCAAAGAAACTTCCTTCTATCCAAGTAAGGCAATGGACAACACAGGAACTACACCACAGCCCAGAATACAGCAAAGCCTGTATACTGGTCTAAACTAGTCGAGGAGAGGCGGGAAAACTAGGATTTTTTTTTTGTTTTTTTTTTTGTTTTTGAGATAGAAAGCACACAGAAAAGCAGGAAACGGTAATAAATCAGTTACACAGGCTAGCACACTATAGTGGGCAGCCTCAGCAGTTAAATTTAACAAACAAGCAAACCACTTTCGACCAATTTTCGACTAAATGAAACTTTAAGTGCAGATAATATATAATGCAACAAACAGTTAAAAAACAGTTTAAGCTTGTTCAAGGTAAGCAAGAGAAGGTATTTCAGGTAAAAAAACAGCAACAAATACTTAAATCAGGAAAGTAGTCGCTTTTCTCAGTTCTCTGCTGCTAGGACCACGAGGAGCTGTTGCTGAGTAGTATAGCCAGAAAGAAACGCTCAGAGGCGGATTTTAAACAGGGAACTTCAAAAGAGCTAGAAATGGTCCAAAACAACCAATTACTACAAGCTCTTGTGCAAGCAAGTGTGCCATTTTGTAGTGTGCAGCCAAGGTTTAAGCATGCATGGTATATAGTAGTCAGTCAGTTTGTTTGATTTTAATGTTCCTGCTATCCATCCTTATTTGTTTGTGTGTAATAAAGTACTTAAACACCCTAGCCTCATCTTCTTCAGATATACAAGACAATCGACAACCCCCACCTCAGATAAATAAACACAAAGATTCTTGGGCTTCTTTAATGCTTGCAACCCAGTCCAGCTGGTTTAAGTCGCAAACGTATTTGACCTGGTTTCCACTAAAATTGCCACCCTTTACTCTACATCTACAGTTACCATGTCACTGTTCAAATCTGACCACCGCTCGGTAATGCTATGAAGGTAATGCTTGGCGTAGACTATACTTTACAGACAGTGGTTTTGTGCCAAGGCAAATTTATTCCAATTAATTAATAACCTAATGAAATTAAAGTGCTTTCTTCACCTGATGACCTCATCATACACGCTGCCACATTTGTAAATAATTTTTATGTCCACCTAAAAGCATGCATAGAAACATAATATATAATGCCAAATTTAAGAAGACCCTATGGTGAAGCTGTAGTTTAGCATATACTATACAATAAGAGGAAGACACTAATAGCCTGTAAAAGCAAACTTAATTTCCCATTATCTAGAGATAAACTTAGAAGGATCAACAAAGATCTAGGAAGCAAAATGAAATCTTCCAAAAATAAGTGCAAATTGATAATTGCTACCTCTGTTACAAACAACTGCAAAGTCTTCTTCAGCTGTGTTAAAAATATGAGATAATGCCCAGCAATACTCATAGCTAATATAGAACAACAATTACTTGTTCTGTGTTGACATAGACAACATATTAGTGAAAAAAATTCAGTTTTAACTTTAGAAGTTCATAGGTGTGCACTAAGCTAATGGCTCTGGGACCTTTACAAGCCTAGCCATAGTATTACCCCGGCATTGTGCCACCCGACCTTAGTTCCCAGTGCCTCTGTCAAGTAGAGCCACTGGAGTTATCCCTGAGTGAATTTTCTATTTCCCATCCACTCATCAAGATTTTTTTTGAAGAGGGTCAGCGAGGTGCTCTGCTTGACAAGTATGGGAAGTCTATTCCATATCATTGGCAGTCTCTGGCTTATGAACCTGTCCTTTCAGTATGTTCTGTTGATTGTGGTAATGTGGTTGAGGTGTCTGGAGCGTGTGTTACGGAGGGATTGGGATTTCTGTAGATGTATAATTTCTAACAGAGCTGGGTCAGACATGGCTTTGTAAGTCAAGCAGAGATTGCCTCTAAGTAGGCGATATGAGACAGAGAATAATTGGAGCTTTTTGAGTCTGTCCATATAGGACAAGTGTTTAAGGCCTAGGATCCTCTTTGTGAGGTGCTTCTGCAGTTGTTGCAGGTGTCTAGTGAGGTATGTGCCAAATGGAGCATTGTACTCGATGACTGGTCTAATGAGGGAAGAGTAGAGGGAGACAATGACCTCTTTCTTCCTGGATGCAAAACCCTTAGTAATGAGATGTGCCACATAGGACTTTCTGACCACAGTGGCAATGTGGGTGATAAGGGAGTTTTTCTAGTCTTGGGATTTCACCTTATTCCGCATAAGTTTCCTCCTCCTGTTGTAAAGTTTGTTTATGGCAGGGGACCACCAGATTGGCTTCCTTTTTTTGGAGGAGAGCGTCTTGGTTCTATTGAGTATGGCGAGATCCATGCACTTGTGTACGTGCTAGTACAGTGTATTGCTGTATGATTTGGCAGTCAAGCAGCTATTCTCCATTTGCATGGGTGCCGTGAAGTTAGCCACCTCTGTATTTAGGAGCCCAAAGTTAGCTTTGAAGACGTTTTTCTTGGTGGCTACCTTTGCTGTGGGGGGCTGTGGGTTTCCAAGGTGATTAGTTTGTGGTCGAATCTAACCGGGGAGGAGCTGACTATTGGTGTACCGCAACGGTCGCCATGTTAGTAATGACCAGGTCAAGGATGTTGCTACCTCTAGTGGGGTAAGAACGAGCTGGTCCAGGTCATTGGAATTGATGAACTCCAGGAAACATTGGGCAAGTGTATTGGTACACGAGTAGTTTTCCAAGTTAATGGAAGGGTAGTTGAAGTCGCCTAGTATGAGTGTGTTAGGTTGGACTCTGATATTCTCCAGGGTGCTTAGGAATGTGGAGTGTGAGTCTTGGGACATGGTTGGGGACCTATTAACAGGCTACGACCTGAATCGCTGTCTTACCCAGTGTTAGCTGCACCTGAAGCATCTCTGATGCTTTATGTTGGGCTACCAGTCTGGAGGTGCTCTCATCCTTTATGAATATGGAAACACCACCACCTTTGGAGCTTCGGTCCAAGTTCTGAGGCCGAAAGGTGTGGAAAGAGTTACCGCCTGCTAGTGTAGGGGTACTTTCTGCTGTCTTGACCCAGGAGTCTGTTACAGCACAAATGTCAATGTTCTCCATTTTAAGGAGTGCTTCAAGCTCGTGCATTTTGAGATTTTGACTTCTGGCATTGAGCAGCATGACTCTCAGATTGCATTTGTTTGTAGCTGTTATGGTGGTAATTTGGTCTTTGGAACACCACCTAAAAAAGGCACTATAGGGGTGGCAGGATCCATGGCGAGTATCCGGAAGCGCAGGGGTGACAGATGCAGGCCATCTCTGGCAAAGGTCTGTCAGTCATGTCATCCCAGGCAGACAGATACTGAATCCCCTTAGGGTGACACCAGAAACTTAGCCAGTTGTTGAAATCAGTCATTTTCTGCTTGTACTGTGGTATCATTCTAGGTGATGGTAGGATGCTGCTCAGGGCTAGGGTCATACCCACCTGGGCTACATAATCAGAGAGCTCCGCTGTCTCTCTTTTCATGTAGTCCAGGGAGGTACGTCTCAGGTCATTCACACCCACATGTACAATTCCAGAGGCATATTTGTATGTGTTGTTGAGGGACCTTGGTGTGTGCGTTATATATGCGGATCCTGGGACCTGACATTCAGCTGACTGTTACTTTCTCCTTATTCAGCCTAGTGAGTGAGACATCAATGTGCCTTACTCTATTGAGTCACCTATGAGTAGTGTGTTAGGCATATTGTTTTGTCTAAGGGCCTTTGGTTGAGTGGCACACTGTTTAGGAGAGTTGTGTGTCTCATGATTAGTGTTGTGTTGTGGTGGTCGAGTGCGTTTATGCCTTGGAGGTCTCTGCTGTTTGGATAGATTTTTATTGTGAGCCTCTGCAAAAGTGGGTGTGTGGTTTGTGTTTTTATGTGAAGGCAATGCTGGTGTGTGTTCTGGAGAGCGATGTGTTCCATGTGCTGTGGTGCAAGTGTTGACCTTCTCCTCTTGACCAGCTATTCCGATCTTGGCTGGAGAATGTGTAGCTTCCAATTTGGATATATATAAGTGCATCTCTCACAAGTCTGAGTGTTGGGAGGTAAGAGGAGAGAGGGTTGTCACTGTACATGAGGCAGTTGCTACATTCCCTCAGGATACCCAAGTTCACCAGGTTAATAGGAAAAAGCACAGGGAACTGCCTTTAGTCATGCCTGGAGTGGTGGGCATTAGTAATGAATACTGGAGATGTTTCCTTGTAGAAAGTTAAGTGCTGATAGCACTTTTGTGTGCTACAATAATTGCTACAAGAAGTCTGGTAAAGTGCTAGACTAATAAGCTAGTAAAAGTGCAGGAGAGGAGAGACCTAGCAGATCTAAGGGAAAAATTGAAGAGCAGACTTTGGCTCACAAACAGTCCTGGATACAGCAAATCAGTGTCTGGACTAGACTAGTTAAAGGAAAGGTGGGAAACCAGCACAAATGCAGGCTTTTAAACCAGAAAGTTGAAAGAGATGGCAAGACTGCCCAAATGACCAATAACCTACAATTTATGGGCCAGAATCCACTACACTTGTGGTAGATTGGCTACCTAATGCTTACCACTTCCACTGACAAGCTAGAAGGCTTCCCTCTGGCACACAAAGGCTTGGGTGGCTCACAAGCTTACAAACGGTCATGGATACAGCAAATCTGTATCTGGACTAGACTAGTTATAGGAAAGTTGGGAAACAAGCACATATGTGGGCTTTTAAATCAGAAAGTTGAAAGTGATAAAAAAAGCTGCCCAAACGGCCAATGAACTACAATTTCTGGGCCAGAATCCACTCCTCTTTTGGGTAGATAGGCTACCTAGTGCTTACCACTCTCACTGATAAGCTAGAGGGCTTCCCTGCAACACAGAAAGGCTTAGGGGGATCAGAAGCTTATAAACAGTCATGAATACAGCAGATCTGTATCTGGTCGAGACTAGTTGCAGGAAAGGTAGGAAACTAGTGCAAATGTGGGCTTTTAAACCAGAAAGTTGAAAGAGATAGAAAAACTGCCCAAACGGCTAATAAACTATACTCCCCTATGGCCTCCTAACTTTTCCCACCTTTTTAAACACACACACACACACACACACACACACACACACACACACACACACACACACACACACACACACACACCACCCCCTCTGCTTACCTCAGAACAGACATGGAATTCTTTCTGTCTTTCCCCAAGGCTGAAAAGGTCTTGGTAATGTGCTAGGATGCCTTCTTACCAGCAACAGACAATGTCTGTAAGACTCCCTACTAAGCCTACTCAACCTCAGCTGCTTCATTTGATTTGTGCCAGAGGAATGTAGAACTGTGGTAGTCATCTCTCTCCACAAGAGAAAGTCCATTGCTGATCCAAGAAGTTACAGACCCATGAGCCTCACCAGCCTTATTTACACAGCAATAGAATGCATCATTATGAAACGTACTACCAGGGGCAAAGGCAGTATGCAAGCCTTGGATGCAATCCAGTCTGGGTTTCATCAAGGCAGATCCTGCCTCCTGAACTTAACTTAGGCAGGTCAGTTCCCACTGCCTATGTGGACCTGACCAAGGCCTTTGATAATAATCCCACATTCTGATATCAACAATCTAATCCAACCAAATGCAACCCCCTATCTTACCAGCTAGATGGCAAACTAGCTGATTGACAGCATCTAATCTATTTCTGTGGGAGGCATACTCCCTTCAGAAAGATAACTTCCCACTGGTGACCCCCATAGATTAGTCCTACAGAATCACTTTTGTCTCACATTTATTTCTCAGATGTCAAGGCTGATATCAAGGGTTTACAAACCTGGAGTGATTATTAACTCTCCCATGTGACTTACAAATTCCTAAGGAGAGATTAACATGCACCAGTAAGTGGTGCCTAGACTGTTAAAATGAAATGCTGAAAAATGTGGCATCATGTCCTTGGGCAAAACTGGATTGACAGGACTTCTCAGCCTTCTGGCTGACTTCCACACGATTTTAAGTTAAGTGAAATTCTTAATACCATGAGGAAATTACAACAGACCTGTAACAGACCTTTCTTCTCCTAAAAGGAAATGTTTACACATGCTTACTGTTCTATACGCTCTAAGTGGATTCCTCCATTGTTTAAATCCTAATGGGATTTGTGCCACCTGCATTTGAAGGCTGACCCGGTAAAATCTGACTGTGCCTTCTTCCTTTGACTTTTCTGATAAACCACCACTAGCTGTAAGAAGCCTTCCTTTTCACAGAGAAGGGAGACTGTTAGATATTGAAAAAGGTATGCATTTGGAGTATAGGTTCATAGGTAGGTACTAGGCTATCTGCCCAAAGGCATTTATAAGCCTAGCCGGAATGTGCTGGCTTTCACCACCCCCTTAGATTAGTTCCCTGTGCCTCTGTCCAGCAGAGCCATTGGAGTGATCCCTGGGTTAAACTTTGTTTCCCATTCACTCAACAAGGTTTCTCTTGTGAGTTAGCGAGGAGCTCTGCCTAATGTAGATTGGAATCTTGTTCCAGAGCATTGGAAGTCTCTGGGACAGGAATCTATCCCTCCAGCACGTCCTATTTATTGTGGTGAGGTTTACATCCCTGGAGCGTGTGTCTCGAGGGGATATGGTTTTCTTTAGATGGAGCATGTCCATCAATTCTGGGTTGGACATGGCCTTGTATGTCAGGCAGAGATCACCTCTGAGTAGGCGGTATGCAACCGAGTACAGCTGGAGTTTCTTCAGTCGAGCTGCATAGGGCATCTGCTTGAGGCCAGTGATCCTGTTGGTGAGGTACTTCTGTGGTCTTTCCAGTTGTTGCAGGTGTCTTGTAAGGTACACCCCAAATGGGGCATTGTACTCTGTGATGGGTCTGATGAGTGATGCGTAGAGGGGCCCAATGACATCTTTCGATCTGGATGCAAACTCTTTTGTGATTAGGTGGGCCACATAGAAGGATTTTCTAACCACTTTGGCAATGTGATTATCAAAGGAGAGGGTTACTATCTACTTGGGTCCCCAGGTCCCTTATTACGTCTTCTGTATTTATGGGGCTGCCACCTATGTGGTAGCTTTTTTCCAAAGAGGGATGACTATGCACTTTTTGGCATTTAGCTTGAGGCCATGGTTTTGACACCAGGTATCTGTCTCAGTGAGACCCTTTTGGAGGATGTCTGTGTCAGCCGGAGAGTCAGTTATAGCCCCTAGTTTGCAGTCGTCTGCAAACTTGGTCAGCCATAGTCCTCCTGTGCTTGCCTGTACCTGTGAGAAGTATATGCCAAACTGGAGGGGTCCTAGGACTGAGCCCTGGGGAATGCCACTTGTAACCGGTTTAGAGTCAGGCCTAGGTCCTGCAACTCATACCATGTGGATTCTGTCCATGAGCCAGTTGTCAACCCGTCTCGTGATGTAGGGGTTTATGGTCAGGCCGGTGGGCTTGTCTATAATACCTGAGTGGGGAATGGTGTTGAAGGCCTTTCCAAGGTCTAGGTAGGCTGTGTGGACCACCTTTCCCTCGTATATAGCCTTGGTAACTGTCTCAAAGAAGTCCAGCAGGTTTAGGAGGCATGATCTGCCCTTAACAAAGCTGAACTGGGTTGGGTCCAATGTTTGGAGGTTCCCAGTGTCTCTGTTTAATGAACTCCATGATGACGCGCTCCATAGCTTTGCAGACCAAGCTAGTCAGGCTTATAGGGCGATAGTTCCCAGGGTCCATTGCGACTCCACCTTTGTGGAGTGGAATAACCGTTGCTGTGCACCACTCTGTGGGCACGTAGCCTGTGGAGAGGCTGAATTTAAACAGTGTGTTTAGGTGAGGGGTTAGTTCATTTTTGAGCTTGTGTAGGACACAGCCTGGGACACCATCTGGTCCCATTGATACTGTGTTTTTGGCATTGGAGAGGGCTGTTTTAACCTGAATGTCTGTGATTTAAGGGCACTACATTCTTCTGGTATAGTTATGAGCCCTTTTGGGGGTGAGAGGGGAGTGAAGTTTGCACTGAGCCTGTCTGCCAGGATGTTGGCTATATCGGTCGGGTCAATCTATTTTGTGCCATTCTGCCCTAACTCCGAGCAGATCTGAGAATTGCCACTTCGATTCTTGACATAGCTAAAGAATGCCTTGTGGTTATCTTTGGAGTCCATGACTATTTTTCTTTTGAAGCTAGCCTTGGATGATTTTGAGGGAACGTATTTCCTTGCTGATACTGATCAGGGATGTCTTCCCTTCTTGGGATTTTACTGTTTTCTGTACTAGTTTCCTCCTTCTATTGTATAGCTTGTTTATGGCAGGGGTCCACCAGACTGGTTTCCTTTTCTTGGAAGAGTGAGTCTTGGTTTTGTTTGGGATAGCACGATCCATGCATTCTTGTAGGTGCCCGTAGAGTGCATTAGTAAAGGATTTTGCAGCTCGGACAGCGTTATCCTTTAGTATGGGCACTTGGAAACTTCCCACCTCGGTCTTAAGTAACGTGAAGTTTGCTTTTGAAAATTTTTTCATGGTGGTTTCTTTGACTGGGGGTGGTGGAGGAATGTGGATATCCAGAATGATTAACCAGCGAGGGGTTGATCACCGGTGTGGAACACTGGTCGCCCATGTTGGTGATGACCAGGTCCAGTATGGTGTCACCTCTGGTGGGGGTGTTGACCAGTTGATCCAAGGCGTTTGAGTTTATAAATTCTAGGAAATGTTGGGCAAGGGAGTTTGTACTTGAGTAGTTCTCCCAGTTAATGTTTGGATAATTTAAATCACCCAATATTGGGGTGTTTGGTTGGACCTTTGTTTCCCAGTGTTTCCAGGAATGCGGAATGGGGGTTCTTGGACATGGTGGATGATCTGCAGCAAGCTATAATTTGAATAGCAGTTTTGCCCATTGTTAGTTGCACGTGGATGATCTCTGAAGCATCGTGCTGTGCAACTAACCTGGAGGTGTGGATATCCTTGATGAATATGGATACTCCCTCGCCATTTGTATTTTGGTCTGGGTTTTGTGGCCGAAATGTATGGTATGAGTTGTAGCCTGGTAGTGCTGGGGTGCTCACTGGAGCCTTAAACCAGGTTTCTGTTACTGCACATATATCGATTTTCTCCATACTGAGGAGTGACTCTAGTGCATGCATTTGACGGTTTAGACTTCTGGCATTGAGTAGCATTACTCTCAGTTTTTTATTACTTGTGCTATTTATGGCAGTGGGTTTGTCATTTGAGCCTTGCCTAAAAAAGGCACTATGGGGGTGGCAAGAGCCTTAGCCAGTATTTGAAAGCCTAAGGGTGACAGGTGCAAGCCATCTTTAGTGAAGCAGCGTGGCTTGTCGAGCATGTCATCCCAGGCTGACAGATACTGAATCCCCTTTGAATGACACCAGAAGCTTAGCCAGTTGTTGAAATTGATAATTTTTTCTCTATACCATGGTATCATTCTTGGTGAGGGCAGGATGGTACTCAGGGTCAGTGTCATACCGGCCTGGGCTATGTGATCAGAGAGCTCCTCCACATCTCTTATGTAGTCCAGGGAGGTACGGCTCAGGTCATTCACACCAACATGGACAATGACAGTCATATTTGTACTTGTTCTGGAGTGACCTGAGTGCTTGTGTTATGTGGCGAATATTGGCACCTGAGAGGCAGCTAACAGTAACCTTCTCCTTGTTCAGCCTAGTAAGTGGGACGTCAGTGTGCCTGACTATAGTGTCACCTATTACTAGTGTGTTGGGTATGTTATTTTGCCTTAAGGGCTGTGACTGTGTGGTACACTGGTTTAGTGAAGTATGTGTTTCATGTTTTGTGTTGGGGGGGGTGGAGTTTGCTTGGATGTCTGCTTTGGAGGTCTCTCTTGCTTTTGCAGATTTTTATTTAGAGCCTTCGAGTATGTTTTCATGTATTTGTGTGTTTTTTGCCGGCACTGGTTTCATAGGTCTATGTGAGACTGGTTGTGTGATGCAAGTAATTCCCTAATCCTCTTGACTGCCTCGTCCAGTCTTGGGTTGAGAAAGCTTAGCCTCCAGTTTGGCTGTATAACTGCACCTCTCGCATGTATTACTGTTTTATGTAAGGAGGAGAGGGTTGTCTGTGTACATGAGGCAATTGTAACATTGCCTCAAAATGCTCAGATTCACCAGTTGGACCGGAGAATACACCTGAAACTGGCCTTTGGACATGCCTGGATAGGTACTGTGAACTGTTTTACTGATTGGCTGGTAAGGTCGAATAGAGAGCCTTGTCCTTCTCTACAGTATAGGGGGGGGGGTCTATTGCTAAGGTTTATTAGTGCTTGCTATGAGTTTTGATCAAGTGCCGGGATAAGTAGTGAATGGAGTGCTTAAGTTGAAAGTTTGTCTAGTTCCAAGGGAAAAATTGAAGAATAGGCTTTGTGGAGCCGGGAATAGTTATACTCTAGTTAACCGGTGCTGCCCGGCTCACAAAACCGTGCAAATGCGGGTTTTATAGCAGGGAAATGAAAGAGAGAGAAATTTAGCCCAAAATGGCCAATAAACTACTAATTTGTGGGCTGAAGCCACTCCTCCAGGGACAGATAGGCTGCTCAAAGCTCCCTCTCCCACAGTGAACAGAGAAACTTCCTTCTATCCAAGTAAGTTATGGACAAACACAGAAACTTGTAACACAGCCCGGAATTCAGCACTAACCTGAAAACTGGACTATACTAGCGTAGAAAGGCGGGCAAACAAGTATGTGTGTGTGTATATATATATATATATATATATATATATGTGTGTGTGTATGTATGTATGTATATATGTATGTATATATGTATGTATATATATATATATATATATATATATATATGTATATATATATATATATATATATTTTTTTTTTTTATTATTTATTTATTTATTTATTTTTTTTTTCAGAAAATAAAGTGGATACTTTCAAAAAAACTGTTTGAGTGAACAGTTGTTTGGTAGTTAGTAACTTTTATTATCTGGCTATAGACTAAGAAACCTATACCATCACAAGCAGAGATACCTGGACTTTGTTAATACAGTTGATGTTCTTCGTGTTTCACTGTTGCAGTCATCACACTTGGGTTATCCTGCTAGAGTTGGCCATCAGTCGGCCCTAATACCAGAGGCTTAGTATTTCTGCATTGGTTGCTGTCGCTCCAGGACTGATGTCAGGTCATCAATGGTATAAAAACAGGCAGCCGACGCCATTACATCAGTCTTTCTTGCCAAGGAGTCCAAAGCAGAAGCAGTTCGCATGAGTGCTGGTCGGCTGCTACTTTGGTTTTCATTTCTGAAATTGAAGCTGAAGTCTTCTAAACCGATGTACCCCGGTGGGGATCCTTTTTTCTTGCTCTAACTGATGTCAGAAAAAGTTAACAATTGTCTCGCCTCTGGAAAGCAAATACCACACAGAGGTTTCCATTCTTACTGCTTCACCTGTTTAGGCCCAGACCATGACGTTCTTCGCTGTCGGTTTTGTGCTTTGTTCAATGCCAGAACTATATGTCATCGGGCCCTTATCGTAGCTAAATACTTTTGCTCTCCATCTCTGTATTCTGAAATGGCTTTGGTAAGCCATCAGACTACCAATCTTCTGAAAAAAGTAAGGATAAAGACAGAGACAGACCGCACAGGTCCAAAACTGCCAATGACGCTTCCGTTAAGCTAGTCACCAGTTCACCGGTACTCAGTGAGGTGTTTTCGCAGCCCCTGATGCCCGCATCTGTGGATTCGCAGGCCGCTGGAGAGACCTGTCCGGAGTCCGGTATGCTGTGAGACTCTTCTTTGACTATGGAACCTGTGGATATCTCTACCTTGGATGGGTCCAGAGCCGCTGTGCAGGCACCGGCTTCCAAGGAAGTTCTTCGCACTACCCGTTATTCAACACAAACAGACGACTACTTTCACGTCTTCAGTTCTTTTTCAAAACTAGCGAGTTTCTAAGTCCCAGGGTATGAACTATGCCTAAAAATCTGACAGCCCAAGCTCAAGCACCTGCTTCCATGCCTCAATCTCAAATGCTTAAAATGGCGGAAGTCCCGATCACGCTGATTAGGGGAAGCCAGCCTACCCCTTCCGAAAGAAAGAGATTTGTCCCCAGCAGCTTTATCTGACCGTCTCTGAGGTTTCTGATTATGAAGACATGCCCTTATCTGCTTATGAGGATTCAAATGCAGAGGAATCCATTCCTTCTGCCTCTCCTCCAGATGATTTTTCTTTTGGTGAAGCCCTACATACCTTGAGAGAGCATTTTCATGGGGAATGCCAGGATTATCCTCAGTCCAAAATGAGACTCTGGGAATTTCTTGATCTAACACATCACAGACCCTTAGCTATTCCTCCTGTTCTGGATGTTGTGGATGATGTTTTCATGGAATCCAGTTTAACTCCTGACAGGTATTACAGAGTCGCTGACTCTCGCAAATTTCTTTTCAAAAATTCTACAGCTGACCCAGAGGTCATCTCCCAAGGACCTAAAACAATAAAAGCAACCACAGCCAAGAATCCCACCCCTTCGGACAAGGATTCCCAAGTTTTAGAGAGATGGGGTAAAAAAGTAAACACCTCTGTAACTCTTGCCATTAGAGCATTAAATTGTCAGTTCCACATGCTGAAATACCAGCAACATACTATGGAACTTATTAAACAAAAATGGTCTAACTTTCCAGACTCTGCAGAAAATAAAGAATTACAGGAGCTTATGCATTCTGCAAGCCAAGTTACTAAGCATACCCTGCAATGTGGGTTTGATGCCCTAGAGGCATCCTGCAGGGCAGCAGTCACAGGTTCTGTACTTAGAAGACATGCTTGGCTTAAGGAACACACCTTGCCTGACCATGTCAAATCAAAATTATTGGACGCACCACTGAACAAAGACAATCTGTTTGGCACCAAGGTAGAAGAGGTTTTAAATATGATGGAAGAAAAAGCTAAATCTATATAGACAGTTAAAGAATTTTTGCAAGTCCAGCCTCCGAGATTCAGTAGGCATTGCCCCTCAAAACACTGGTCCTTTCCAGCCTCCTCTAGGCTGGCTCAAACTAGACCTAGGGGAAGCAGTCCCCCAAGACAGCAGTTCCAGGGAATGCAGAGATCTAAGCAATGGAGTGTCTCCACTTTTAAATCAGGGAGTGCTAAGCCACCCCCTTATGGAAAGAATTCACAATGGCTTTTCAACTCCACATCTTACCTCTGCCCACCTGCTTGTGCCCCTAGGAGGAAAACCTGCCTCCCATGCAAAAAGCTGAGCCTCCATCACCAATGATCGATGGGTCCTCATTATAGTGTCCCAGGGTTACAATTTTTATTTCCACAAACTGCCAACCCCAAAAGGGTTCCCAGATCTTCCTCCAAACCAGTGGGCAGAGGCACAAAACCAAGTTAATTCCATGCTCTCCATGAGGCCAATTCAGCCTGTTCCTGCAGACCAGATAGGCTAAGATTTATATTCCAGACTTTTCCTGGTACTCAGAAAAGAGGGCACCTGACGCCCAGTCCTAGATCTATCCATTCTAAACGCCTTATTGGTGGTACCAAAATTCAAAATGCTCACCCTCCAGTAGCTTCTTCCTATGCTGTCCAAAGATGCCTGGTTAGCCACCCTAGACCTAAAAGAGGCCTATCTGCACATCCCAGTCAGGGTTTACTATTAAAAGGTCGAACGGCACTCCTTCAACTGTCGTATAGTCGACAACGGAAGGTCGAAACTGCTAATCGCGAACTCAAAAAAACAATCTAGGAATGGGTTTCAACATGGGTCGAGGTAGGGGAGATGTTTGTAGTTCAGAATAATATGAACACCTACCTCAACCCATGTTAACACCGTTCCTAGATTGATTTTTTGACTTGGACATTCGACATTTACGACCTTCCGTTGTCGACTATACGACAGTCGAAGGAGTGCCGTTCGACCTTTTAATAGTAAACCCCCAGTCAGAGCCTCTTGCAGGAAATATCTACGTTTCAGGGCAGGATCTATGCATTATTAGTTTTTTGCACTGCCCTTTGGCTTATCCACTGCTCCCAGAGTTTTCAAAAAATGCCTGGCTCCTGCCTTTGCTTTTTGCAGACAAAGAAATATTTAAATTTACCCCTACTGGGATGACTGCCTTATTCAGGCAGACAGGAAAAGCTGTTGCAGCACCTGACATTTGTAAAAGACCTACTGAGCTCACTGGGGTACACTATAAATGAAGAGAAATCCAAACTAGTCCCCAGTCAGAAAATTGTATTCATGGCAGCAAGTCTGGACACAGCATCCCAGATGGCATTCCTTACTTCAGAAAAACAAGCCTATCTGACAGACTACTTCTCTTAGCTGGCCACCAGAACCCAGTTATCTGCAAGGAAAATCCTGCAAGCTCTAGGGTTCATGGCCTCCTGCATTCTACTAATTTTGTATGCCAGACTGCATATGAGGAAACTTCAGTGGTACTTAAAAAGCCTTTGGTGCCAACATTCTCAGGACCTGGAAACTGTTACACCTATAATACCTTTTCTAAGGAAAGATTTTCTTTGGTGGGCAGCAGCATGTAACCACAACAAGGGACTTCCCTTTTCACAACCCTACGCTGCCCAGACCCTAACCACAGATGCATCAGACTATGCTTGGGGTGCACACCTGGACGGCAGGTGCATTCAGGTCTACTGGAACCCAAATAAAATTTATCTGCAAATCAACCAAAAAGAGATGCTAGCTGTTCAGCATGCTCTGACAGCTTTCAGACCCCTACTCTCTCTGGGGCCTCTACTAATCAAAACAGACAACACCACAGTGATGTTGTGCATCAACAAGCAGAGAGGAACCCACTCTGCAGGCTAGCCATGGCCCTTTGGCACATGGCTTCAGCCATGCATATTCACCTGATAGCACAATTCCTGCCAGGTAATCAAAAGTCTCTGGCAGACAAATTAAGCAGAAATTTCCTAGACCCACACGAGTGGAAATTAAACCACAACACCTTTAGCCTCGTAAACCAGAAATGTGGTACCCCGAAGGTGGACCTATTTGCCTCTCACAACAACCACCAGCTCAGCAAATGCGGAACCTCACAGCAAGGCCTGGAAAATGGATGGCCTATCCTTCCAGTGGATAAACCTCTCGATCTTTGCATTTCCCCTTCTGCCTCTTATAAGGGTATTACTCAAAATAAGGGAGGAAAGACCAAGGGCAATCCTAACTGCCCCAGACTGGCCACACCAACACTGGTACCCACTACTACGCAGTTTGTCACCGTTGCCTTCTTAGCACCTCCCTCAGATTCCAACTCTCCTAACCCAGCAGAAGGGAGAGTTCTTGCATCCACAATTGCAGCCTGGCTTATTCCTTGACCTCTCCTCCAGTGGCCAGCCTAAGCAAGTAAGTCCTGGACGTTGTACATGAAGCCAGATGACCCAGCACTAGAAAATCCTATGCTGACAAATGGAAAAAGTATTGCTCCTGGATCCAGGCTAAAGGAGCTGAACCAGCATAGCCCTCCTTACCTCTCATCGTAGGTTACCTAGCAGACCTACGTCACAGGGACCTATTCTTCTCTTCTATTAAAATCCATGCCTCTGCCATCTCTGCTCATTACAGCACAGAGCCACCTCTCCTTTTACACCCTCTCATCAAACAGCCCCTTAGAGGGGCTAATAACTTAAGGCCACCCAGAAGAGCCCCTAACCCTGCTTGGGACTTTAACTTTGTGTTGGAAAAGCTCACGCTACCCCCCTTTGAGCCTGCAGCTCCAGCCGAGTAAAAATTTCTCTCTTGGAAAACAGCCTTGCTTCTGCCCATCACTTCAGCTAGAAGAGTGTCTGAGCTACAAGCACTCATGGCTGTGGAACCCTTCATCGTTTTTCATGCTGACAGGGTCTCCCTCAGTACTATCCCAAATTTCATGCCTAAAGTGGTGTCCATTGTGGCTCTAAACCAATCTATTCATTTGCCCACCTTTTTCCCTAAACCTCAAAATAAGGGGGAAAGGATCCTGCACTCTTTAGATGTGCACAAACAGCTCAGATTCTACCTGGATAGGACTAAGCCCTTTAGGAAATCTGACCATTTACTAGTCAGCTTTGCAGCAGGGGCAGAGGGCAAGGCTTTAAACAAACCATTTCCAAATGGATAGCACACTGTATCCATTTCTGTTACAAACACCACGGGAAACCACCCCCACAGGGGATCAGAACACATTCCACTAGGGTAACTTCCACCTTTGCAGCTTTTCTCATAGGGGTCCCTACCAGGGACATCCTGGAGGCTGCAACATGGACTTCTGTTCATACTTTCACAAAGCATTACCACCTGCCTATCTTTTCCAAATCCAGGGCAGGCTTTGCAACTGCAGTCCTGCAGGGCACACTAGCCAGCCCCAACTCTTCTTGACTGCCTCCACCTGTTTCTTCAGCTTTGGGAATCAACCCAAGTGTGATGACTGAAACAGTGAAACACGAAGAACATAGTACAGTTGTGTACACTTACCATAAATGTAGATGTTCGAGTGTATTCACTGTTGCAATCCTGGTTTCCCACCTTCCATCCCCCTTATCTCTATTTCTCTCGCTGTTCCTCACTCTTTACAGTGCTGTTTGGTATTTACTTTCTACTGCTGGTGTTATTCCACCATAACATAACTCCCTATTTGGGGGCTCCTGACATGTGGGCCAAGAAAAACTGATGTAATGGTGTCGACTGCCTGTTTTTATACCACTGACGACCTGACGTCAGTCCTGGAGCGACAGCAACCAACGCAGAAATACTAAGCCTCTGGTATTAGGGCCAACTGAGTGCTAACCCTGGCAGGATAACCCAAGTGTGATGACTGCAATAGTGAATACACTCGAACATCTACATTTATGGTAAGTGTACACAACAAAAGTCTCACTAGTCTCTAGGAGAGCAAGACAAGATAGACAAGGAGAGAATCTGAGACTGCTCATCCAGTTATCTAGATTTAACTTGAAGATGATAAGGGTGTCACAGTGCTGAGCTTTTATTGGAAATTTTTTTCCAGAGATGAGGGATGGGTATCTGTAATGCCAATGTGTTGTATTCGTCTGCTGATGAAGGTTTAGTTCCTTTAACCAAGCCTTTAAACAATTAGTTCTGTGATGGAATATGAGATCAAATAGGGTTGGATCCTTCATGGCATGAAAAGCTAGACATAGATCTCCACAGTGGAATCTGTGAGAGAGTACAGAGAATGGGCTCCCAGTCTCTCCTGATAACTAAGATTTTTTGAGGCCCCTTGATTGTTTTAGTTATGAATGTCTGAGGTCTCTCAAGTTGTGTGATATGTTTAGATAAATACATGACAAAGATGCATTATATTCAATAGTAGGTCTGAGAAGATACGAGTAAACAGGAATTAAGACAACTTTGGATCTAGCATATTAAATGAGACACATAAAAAGGCTTACTGAACTATTCTGAAGACATGATGGTCAAATGATAAGGAATTATCGACATGAATACCTAGATCCCTTTAAACAGTGTCTGATTGGAGTGGGTGCCTGTCCAATACAGTAAAAGAAACTGTTTTGTTTACCAACATGAATTATGCTGCATGTTTTTTTACATTTAATTTGAGAACATTGTCCTTGCACCAGTCGCTAACATGGTCTAAGCTGTGTAGAAGCAATTGAGTCAGTTGAAGATTGACTAACACCCAGTTTACAGTCATCTGCAAACTTAGTTAACCATAGGCCAGAATTGCTGGTATGAAGGTCTGAGAAAAATATGCCAAATAGGAAAGAGCCCAAAACTGAACCTTGTGGTATACCACTGGAAACTGTTTTGCTTTCAGAAGTGGTAACTGCTACTCTAACCACATGGGTTCTGTCAAACAACAAGTTAACAATCCATCTCACAATATTAAGGATTTATATTCAGATTTACTAGGGCTAGGCTATCAATAATGTTTGCAGGGGAATAGTGCCAAAGGCCTTGTCAGGTCTAGATATGATGTTTCCACTGCATAACCAGAATCCACTGATTCAGTTACTTTTTCAAAGAAAGTGAGGTTAAACAGGTAGGACCTTCCTTTAAAGCCAAATTAATGAGGGGCTGCTATTGAGAGATGTTCATTGTCCAAATTAATTAAGTCTTAGATAATGTGCTCTGCAGTTTTACATATGAGGCTAGTGAGACTGAGTTTGCGGTTACCAGGGTCTGTGGTTGGTCCACTCTTGTGTACTGGCATTAAAACACCTGTTTTCCAGTCTTCAGGAATGTAACCACTGGAGAGGTTTAGATTGAAGAGTTTAAGTAGGAGTTCAGAAAAGCCATATTTAGCACTGATAATCAGGCAACCTGGTATGTTGTCAGGCCCTATGGACAAAGTAGCCTTAGTTTTTGAAAGGGCTGAGAAATCTTGTTCCACAGTAATTAAAGGTGGTGGCTGGGATTGTGGAACCTCTGGGATAGCTGTAGCAGTGGGTGGAGTAAAATTTGCACTAAATTTGTTTGCTAGCACAGTAGCTATTTCTTTTGGGTCAGAGTGTGTAGTATTCTTGTGGACTAACTCTGAACACTGTTGGGTGTTGGATTTTAACGTCCTGAAATAAAGAAAGATTTGCAGTAATTTTTTGGTTTTAGTGGCCATTTTAAGTTCATACTCAGCTTTGAGCTTCCTTATGGTTTTCTTATGCTCTTTGTTAGTTTGTGTGCTCTTAAGGTATCTAGAGTGAGACCTCTTATAAGCATTAAAAAAATATTTTTCTTATTTATTTATTTAAATGGGTATTCCACCACAGGGGGTTTTCTAAACTTCTCATATTTATTACAGATGGGGGGACTGCCTTATCAATAGAACTAAGTAAGTGGGAGTAGAAGTTAGAGCAGTGGGTAGTAACTTTAGCGATAGGATCCTTCAGAAGAGGATTACAGCAGAATTTAAGTCCTCAAGTAACTGAAGAGGGTTTGAGTTTGAGCAGTCCCCAAACACAGAGCTATTTACAGAGGAAGTACTACCAGTTTTAAAGGAAACCATCACTAAATTATGGTTTGATTTAACAACACATGATATATATATATATGTTGTGCAAGAAATGGCCATATTTGCGAGAGCTAGACCCAGGACTTTGGGGTCCTTAGTAGGATATTTATAAATGTTAACTCTCTTTCACAAATAGTTAATGTCAAGGAAGCAAGCCCACCTTTAGCAATGTAGGTCAACCAGTTTATTGATGGGTAGCTGAAGTCCCCCAGTAAGAAAGGTCTTTGGGTTAATGGGAATGTAAGCTAATGTGTTAAGATGGCTGTTATGTTCAGAAGGGGTTATAGAGGATGTTCTGTAGGTAGCTATGAAGTGGTAATTAGTCTTGTTTAGAGGGATTTGGATTTCTAGTTTACGTGTGGTGTCCCAGGGAATCTGTTGTGAGGTGTTGATACCCTTAATAAATACTGATACTCCCCTACAATTGTCAGTGGGTCTGAAAACGTGGTAGACATTAAGCCAAGGAACAGAGGGAGTGGTTTCATTGCTCTGAAGCTGTGCTTTTGTAGCTGTGTAATGTCATTTGGCTTTTCCCAGTTAGGGGTCACCACAGCAGGACTCCAGTCCGCTAATGATTGACAGTGGATTTTACGGTGCCGAGTTGCCAGCCCGACGCCCAACCTTCAGAGAAGGCACACGCATTCATGCACACACCTACCTGCATGTAGATATATCTATATATATATATATATATATATATGTGTGTGTGTGTGTGTGTGTGTGTGTGTGTGTGTGTGTGTAAAATAAATACCATGCACTAGAATAATCTTAATTATATAAATTCAGACATCTTTTAGGTATAGTAATTAATACTGAGCTAGTAGAAAGGAAATAAAAACTCAGACATTAAATAGATGATTAAGCTTTCGCTCTTATTCAGGTGGAAGAGCTTCATCAGAATAACCTATAGTCAACAATACTTACATTATATGTAACTAGAGTCACATGTAAACAAAAAAACAATGAACTACTTATAACTTATTAGTACAGTAACCAATAGTAAAATCAGACAATATTTAAACTGTGCCAATCTTAACACAATAACCATGAACATACATATGAATGAAGGGGGCATGAATATTAAATAAACACTCCCTTGTGTTAGCTTATCATTGAACAAATATACAGTGTGCGCACGAAATATGCATGTAGGAGACATGAATATTCATATAACTGTACAAATGGTGACTTACAAGTGTGTCAAAGATCAAGGATGGATGCAAACACATTTTGTAGAAAGAGAGCAACTGTCAAAATAGAATTAAATCTCCCATTTTAAAGCATATTTAATATTAACACTTTCATTCAGACCTGGGTATGTTTCTGAATTAAGCAGTTATTGCCATTTAAGTTCTCTTAGTTCTAAATATAATTCCCAATCTCCAAAAAAACAGTTAACTTGTTCTAATGCTATGAAGTAAAATTTACTAAAAGAAGTGCAAAAAATGCTATGTTTAGCAAGGGCATTATTTAAGTTCTTTGCTTTGATGGCTCCTAGATGCTCCCTAATTCTATCTGAAGGTTTTTCTTGTAGCTTTACCTACATAAAATGCTTTACAAGATGCACAAATACCTGCATATACTACTTCTGTAGAATGGCAGAAGAAATATTTCGAAAATTTAATAGTATAATTACAATGTGTGAATGTGTATTGAGATCCTATGAAAATGTTAGGGCATACCCAGGGTTGCCAGACGTCCCTATTTGGGCGGGACTGTCCAGAGATCAGCAGCCTGATCCAGAGTCCTGTCCTGCCGATTTAAATCCCGGGCAGCCTCCGATTTTGTTTGTTTTTTTTTTTTTTTTTTTGATTGGCCCGTATACCAGCATAAGGGCCAATCAAAAGTCGCTAAACACGGAGCTTCTTGTGTTTAATGTGGAGGAACATTGCACTTCCACATTAAACAGAAGTAGCTCCGTGTTTAGCGATTTTTGATTGGCCCGTATACCGGTATATGGGCCAATCAAAACAGAGCTACTTCTGTGTAATGCGGAACTGCGATGTTTCGCATTAAACAGAAGTAGATCTGTGTTTATTTATTTTTGATTGGCCCGGGCCAATCAAATAAAAAATAAACACAGAGCTACATCTGTTTAATGCGGATCTCTGATGTTCCGCATTAAAGATGTGGAAGACCTTTTTTGTAGTCTTCACTTTTTTTTTTAGTCCCTACCTGACCAGTCGAAAATCTGGCAACCCTGGGCATACCACACATTTATTACATGAATGCATCCCATTTTGAGAGTTAGAAGTAGAATTAATAAGAAAAGGTAAATCTCTGTTTTCTAAACTCATTCTTATGGTTTTGGTTCTTTTAAATGAAAAGGTAGGTGCAGTGCCAATAGCAGCTGATATAAATTATGATTCAGTTAATAAATCCCAGTTATTCAAGATGACATTTCTAATTTGTGACATGTCCCTAGAGATAGGTAATGGGAAACTAAGGGTTCTGTTAATGTTACTTGGTTTTGAAGTGTTAGGTGTAAAACCATGTAGTAAAATTGGTAAATATTTAGTGTGTCTGTCATTAGAGATCTCGTTACATATATTGTTAACGAGATGGAGGGTAATTCCTTCGAAGAAACCTGTTTTAACAAAACAGCATTCTTTTGAAAGTCATAATCTTGACTGATAATTATAGAGATACGAATAAATTGACTTCTGACAAGGTTCCTTTTCATAAAAAGTGGATGGGAGCTAGTAAAATCAAGCAGATTATTTTTATAGGTCTCTTTTCTATATATAGTGGCACATACTGTATTAGGAGGTAGTAAGTATATCTGTGTATCTAAAAAGGAAATAGAAGACCCTATTCCAGACAAAATCAAGTTCAAAAAACCTAAACTGTCTCTCAAATCAGAAATAAAAAGGTCTAAAGAAGATTGGTCACCCTTCCATGCAAAAAAAAAAAAACATCAAATCTTTTGTAAATGTGTACTAGATTAAAGTTCTTCAAGGTATTTAATATTTCTAATTCCCATGTGCTCATGACAATATTAGCAAAAGCAGGTGCTATCTTAGAACCCATAGCTATTCCCTTGGTTTGTTTATATATATGTCCATTAAAGAAGAAAAAGTTATTATTCAGTACCATTTCAACTAAAGTACATAGTGTATTAATTTTAATTTTTGAGAAGGTGGTATATTTGTTAAGAAATCTGAAAAGTTGCATACCTTCTTTGTGAGGTATATTACAGTATAACCCTTCTACATCCATAGTTACTAAAATACATTTAGATAACCATTCTTTTTTGTGGAAGTTTGTCTAAGAAAGCACATGAATCTCTTAAATAGTTGTTAGTCTTTTGTACTAAAGCAGGACATTGGTTATGCTGGCTACAGACCCATCCTCACTCATGGTTTTACCCCCAAGCAACCGAGCCACATGGTGACGGGCACGGACAGAAGCTGCAGTTTTCCAGCCCCCATCAAGAACTGGAATATAATCAGGGCAGATAAAGTTACCTTTTGAGCCCTTGGCAGCACCCCAACTTTTGCCCACAAGAGGACCAGGACTCTGGTGGAGCAGGATGCCTACATCTGCAAAATCAAAAACCTGCTGCAAAACCAGGACACCTACTTACCAGTAACTTGCAAGGAAGTGAACAAACACTTCACCGGAATAGACAGGCTGCTTAAATGACTGGAAAGGGAACAACAACTCACACTGGAAGAATTTGTCTTCTTATCTGTGCACAACCCTAGCCTAGGGAGAGCATTTGGCATCCCCAAAGTGCACAAAAATCAAGCAGACCCCCCTTTCCGACTGATTGTGTCTAACAAGAAGACCAAAACTGAACCCATAGCGGAATACCTGGACCAAACATACAATCCGCTCATGCAAGCCACAGCCTTCTATATCAAGGACTCATGGGACTTTCTAAATATACTGTACAGTTGCAATCTTGATTTTTCTAAATGTATGCTTGTTACATTGGATATAGTAGCACTCTACTCAAACATCCCGCACAGGGAAGGGCTTAAAGCAGTTGAACTTTTTTTGAACAAATATGCAAAATGTAAACCCGAAAAAACTGAAACTTTAATTGCCTTGACCACTGCAGTACTGAAAAATAATTTCTTTTACTTTGATGGAGAAATTTACTTACAGCTTAAGGGAGTTGCCATGGGGTCCAAAATGGCCCCAGCTTTCGCCAACCTGGTGCTTAGCACATGGGAACTAGAGTCCCTGATACACCTAGGAGGCTTTAACAAGGTTCACCTCTACCGCCGTTATATTGATGACATTTTTTTTGTGTGGGAAGGTACCAAAATGGAACTCTATTCCTTCCTTCACACACTTCAAAACAGTATCCCGTACCTAGACTTTACAGTCTCAGGCTACAGTAACCATGTCTCGTTTCTTGACACCCAAATTTCAATTGACCCACATTCAGGATCAATCAGCTCTAATGTGTTCCGCAAAAACACATACCGCAACAACTTCCTGGACTACAGGAGCCAGCACCCCTTCTGTATGAAGAAGAACGTGCTTAAGGGACAGTCTATCCGTTTGTCCAGATTAATCTCGGATGACAACACTTTCAGTACAGAAAGCCAGTTCCTTTACAATCTGTTTCTGAACAGAAAATATCTGACGGCCCTGATCTCACAAGTATCCATGGAAGTCGCTCAGTACCATGAGGAGAGATACAGACCCATCCTCACTCATGGTTTTACCCCCACGCAACCGAGCCACATGGTGACGGGCACGGCCAGAAGCTGCAGTTTTCCAGCCCCCATTAGTAGGGATTTGCTCCCTATAAAAAACATCATTATCAAGAACTGGAATATAATCAGGGCAGATAAAGTTACCTTTCGAGCCCTTGGCAGCACCCCAACCTTTGCCCACAAGAGGACCAGGACTCTAAGGCAATTTTTTGATAAAACATCCTTGGGAATCCCCCCAATGCTGACACACAGACACCCACCTGCAGCCAAACAGGCATGCAACAGATGTGTAGTATGCCCCTTCATCTACACAGGCTCCAGCTTCACTTTCCAACACATCAACCGAGTTATTAACCTCAATGGCACCTACCACTGCCACTCTGCTTTTGTAGTTTATGCTGCCATCTGCGAGACCTGTGGCTCCTTCTATATAGGAAGGACTGCTCGCAAGCTCTCAGATAGAGCAAAAGAGCACCTCGGGGCAGTCCGTAAGAAAGACCATCGCAATGCACTAGGGAGACGCAGCTCCCTCTGCCCCAACTTCAGCAAATTAAAGTTTTTTGTACTCGAGCAAGTACAAGAGTTCTAAGGTGATTGTGAAACCTTACCCGAAGTAAAAGAATTAAAATGGCAACTTCTCCTCGATGCCAAAATGGCACCGGGACTTAATGAAAATATCAATGTGAAATGTGCACTAAAATGGTTAGGCTGATAGTATTCCTAAACATGCCCACGCATACACTTTGCACATCCCCATTGGTTATATTGTCCTCTTTGTGCATTGGTCCTTTTAGGCATTCTCTTTACACGGTTACCGTATCAAAACGCTGTATTCTACACCTCGTTTGAATTGTTTCCTCTTCTTGCATTGGTCCATTTACACAGTTTCGGTTACACTGTTACCCTATCAATGTGATGTATTCTACACCTCGTTTGAATTGTGTGCATTCTCAATACTATTTAAACAAGTAAAGTATTTTAATTTAATGTATCGCTCTGAAGAAGTTCATAGTAATAAAACCGAACGAAAGTGCTCAGCAATCAGCTCCTGTCTCCAGTGTTAGTTTCCTGTAGCACCCCCCTTGGGGATGATTTTGTTTTTGAAGTTTTATATATATATATATATATATATATATATATATATATATATATATATATATATGTGTGTGTATATAAACAAAGAAAGCCAGCACCTTGGAAGCATGAAGATTTCAGACCGGTTTCAGCATAAAGCTTTCATAAGTGGTACATCACAAATAGCAGTAATAACCCTGCAATAAATACTTAATCTAATTCGGTATCCATGACATCATTTTTCTGTCCAAAACAAAATTATTCTGATACCAAATAATAGGCACAAAAAACAATGTAGAACCACATAAAATCCATGTGGAATAACTGTTTAATTCCCCTTTATGCTTTTCATTAATATTTTAATATACTGTTTTTGTTCTCTAAGAACTGTTGAGCTCTTGATATAAACCACAAAGTACTGAATCATACCTAATGGTATCCAACTCGTGATAAGAAGGGAAAATGTTTCAATTTATCATTTAATCCAGGTGGGAATAGACCACCCAATTTTACAATCCATTTCCTTTCCTTCATGTTTAGTATATTATGCCACCCGGTTTTAAAGGATCTATTGCCTGCTATTTTGTCAATGACTGTAAAAGTAAATTTCGCTGTATGGTGAAGCAGTGAATGTCTGTAAAGAGCATTAGTGGCTCTGACATTCCTAATATCCCCTAAATGTTCTGACATTCGAAATCTAAATTGTCTAGAAGTCTGGCCCACATAGAAAGCTTGACAAGTGCAAGTGAACAAATATATGACCCAATCTTTTCCACAGTTGGCGAAGCAGTTAATGTTGTACACCTGTCCAGTGTTTTTGCTGGTAAAGGTTTTTGTTTTGAAAATATGTTTGCAGAAGGTGCAATGTCTGCAAGGGTAAGAAGCAACCAATTTCTCCCCTGTTAGTGTTTGGTGATAAGTTGCATCCTGATGCATGATTTTTTTGTAGTGAGATAAATGTGAACCTAAAGTTTTTCCCTGCCCGTAAGAAAATAGGCATTTGTCCCTCAAAAGGTCATCCAATTGTTCATTGGTCTTCAAAATGTTCCAATGTTTGTCAATAACATCGACAATATGTGCTATGTTTCTACCAAATGTGGTGACCATTCTCAAGGTGTCCCATGTTATCCTTCCTAGGTTGATGTTTATATTCTAATAAAGTATTCCTGGATTGGTTTTTAGCCCATTGCATGGCCGGGAACAGCCAAAAGACACAAACAAACAAAATTAATGGTATGTTTGGGGTGGAGACTGGTGGCATGTAGCAAGCTGTTGTATTGTGGATATTTTCGGTAAACAGTGGTTCGTAACATGTTGTCTGCTTAATGCTGTAGATGAACA
This sequence comes from Protopterus annectens, assembly GCF_019279795.1. Lineage (NCBI taxonomy): Eukaryota > Metazoa > Chordata > Ceratodontiformes > Protopteridae > Protopterus > Protopterus annectens. The sequence goes on from NC_056749.1 coordinate 628,419,055, forward strand.
TCCAGAAAGTGAATCTCATTTATGTGATGACTTACTGTAAATTCAGTCCCCCCATTTATTTCCATTGAGATATTCAATAAATTTCTCCAGATATTCACTACTTTCCATACAAACCAACAGTCATCCAAGAATGGTCTCCATATGTCTATCTCTGGCAAATACAGATTATGTAGTTCATTATATATGATGTGCTCCTTCACATATCTCATATATAAATCAGCATATATTGGGGCAAAAGATACCCCCATTGCTGTGACTTGAATTTGTCAGTAGCACTCATGTTGAAAATAGAAGACATTTTTGGTAAGGACATGCTCGGCCATACAAATGAGCAATGTGTTGAAACCTGAGCTATAGATGTTAGTTTTGTTTAGCCAAAATTCTAATGCTGTTCATCCAGCCCAATGTGGAATGCTGGTATAGAGTGATTTAACATCCAGGGTACACATCAACCAATGAGGTTCCAATTCAGACTCAGATATAAGTTGTAAAAATTCTGTCGTATCCTTTAATCTGGCTCTGACATATGGCAAAAGTGGTTTCAAATATTCAGTCAAAAAATGCCGACAATGGCTCTGTGAGGGAGCCTATGCCCGAAACAATAGGCCTGCCTGATGGCGTATTCAAAGATTTGTGAATTTTGGGCAGAAAGTACAGATATTGTTTGCCTGTTAAATCTAGGGGAACATATGGTGTTCATTTTATTATGGAGACCAAGGTATGTATAGCACTAACCATCTTTGCTACTGTGACCTTTCATAGACAACTGGAGCATGTTAAGTATATCACAGTCCTCTGCCTCATGAATACTTAAGTATCTTTATATTATACTTTTGCATGTTGGGGGCATATATGGTACCCCAGAACAGCAGATGAAACAGCCACCACTTTGCATGGCACAACTCCCTGATATTTTTGGTGATACAGATTGTACACATTTAACCATAAATGTCTAATCGGGTCCTAACTCAGTTATATAATCTATAAGTGTTATCATTTGATGAACTGGTATGTAATTTGAAATAAAATGGGACTATCTTTAATTTTTGCATTTGGCACCCTAGCAGTTGCCAGGATTCCTATATTTGGTATATGTCTGACCTCCTGTATCATTATGACTTCCCTCATGGGTATCTTTAAAGTAAGTCTAGGCTCCTTCTGCAAAATAAATGTTTACTGTACAGAGACTGTATATAGCAAGCAACCCCCATTTCCCAAAAATATTCTACTGCATGTGGCATGCTGTACAATATGATGATGCAGAAACAAGCTGGTTAGCCTCATAGTATGTTCATGATACAACCTATATTAGATGTGGACATCAGCAAAAGCAGGACAAGGTATGGGGATGGAAGAGAACATCATCTGCAGGAATGCTCCACCTTGGCAACAACGGGTGCATTATATGATGGCAATTGTGAATAGTCAATGTGTAGTCAACAACTATAGGCCATGACAATTATAAAGTGAGTGAGTCTTACTGTCAGGCTGTGTTAATCAATGCATGGTCTGGCTACACTGTGTATCAGCTGTGACTTCAACACTACACAGGATGGAGACTGTTGTGGATCACTATTGTTTCTTTATGTTATGCATTCATAGGTATTGTGATTTACACATGTGAAAACAGAAAACTGTCAAATCAAACTGGGTGCAAAAAAATGTACACAGGAGCAGAAAGTGGGAACCATATTGTCACAAGGTATTAGAAGTGTTAGAGAACGCCCTCCCCCGTGACAAGCATCAGGTGCCAATACATGACTTTGACCAAGTGTAACTTTGCTGGTGAGGGCTGCGAAGGCTCAAGACCTCCTAGGTAAGGGATGGGGTGTTACTATTTTACTTAGATATGGATGGATCTTGCTAGTAAGTGCATAAGAGAAGGCCACAACAAAGGGTGGTAGGGAGATGGACATTGTTCAGACTGCATTCTGTAAATGCTCTGGTACATGTACATCCTCTGTAAGAACCCTACCCTGGCTGTGTTTAACACTGCTAGTTTTACCAACCATGATGGTAATGTTGATCCTGAGCATGGATGTGCTGACTAAAGTGATATGAGCCACAACAGACCTTAGTAAACTAATCTTTTCATGTTGGTTATACTCCATGTCTGCATGGAGTTCACAGCTGAGCAAGGCAGCATAATCTCAAATATCATGTAATACACCTGACCATACCTCTCAACCTGTTAGCTCAATAAATTTGGTTAAAGCCAAAAATAATGGTGGGACAAAGGCCCAAAAATAACAACAGATTTTTAGTATTGCTCTTATAAACTTAGAAAGTTTCTAGACAACAGGATTTATATTACTGTTCATTTTCTGAAGGTTATGAAGTCTAAAACAATAAATAGTTTGAAAATGAGATTTCTTTATGTGAGTTTGATAAAGTATTAGGACAAGTGAATACAGATTCAGCTGCAGGACCAGATGGAATAGGATATGAAATGTATAAAAATTCAGTAGAATGGCAAAAGGAATATTTTATAAACATTTTACATGAATGACTAAATGAAGATTTCATGGATAAAAAAATGTGGTGAAATATTTAAATTTGGAAGAAAGAAGAAAAAAGTAAATAAAAAAACAGAGACCAGTAGTACCAAATAATAATGAATATAAGATCTTTACAAAATTAATACAGAAGAGATTTGAAACTAATATGGAAAGTTTATAGAGGACAGTATGTATACTATAAAGGGTAAGGGATATCAAGAATTATTTAAAATAGTGAGAGAGATTGTGGATGATATTGTAAATTGAAACTCCAAAAAACAAAAACCAGTGTGGCAAACGTAGTTAGAAGTAATTCCTTTATTTACTGAAGCACTTTTCGTCCAATTAAATACACGAACTTCATCAGATAAAGTAAAAAGTGAGCTATTACTTTTTAAATAAGCAGAGAAATGCATCAGCTAACATTCGACATTTAAAGCAACATACCTTATTTTTAAAATCCTTCTTGTTAAAAAACGTTTTATATTAAAATACTTCTATTAGTAAATTATTACAAATCAAGCAAAATTATTACAGACATAAAACTACATCCAATTCCACAATTAAAACCAGTTTTGACATTGGATTAATGAAGGATCCATCCTATTAGCGGATTACATTAGCCAGTCCATTCCAAGCAGCAGCGGCAAATGTAAAACTATTTTAAACTCAATAGAGCTTAAAGGTAAATTATAATATCTACCTACAATTACTGGAACAACAAAATACTAAGTCCTATTAAAACATACAGATTATTCATCAATTTATCTGCGAAGACCTTTTAATTTTAATATAGGCATAATTGAACACATATCATTCAGACCTGATAAATTATATGCATATATTGTATATATATTGTAAATTGAAGACAAGTCCTCCAACACACTCTCTCTCTCTCTCTCTCTCTCTCTCTGTCCAACCAGTGCTTTGTGCCCCTGCCCAAGTAGCTGACACACACACTCTTAAAGATTTGTTTTACACACACACACACACACACACACACACACACACACACACACACACACACACACACACACACACACCTGGGAAAGGCTGACACAGGATTACTAGCTATGCCTCCTTCTGCCCAGAATATTAGGCAGTTATTATTGCCACCAGAACCCCTTATCAGCTACTTTAAGACCCTTAACAAAGGTTGTTTAATTTTACTGTGTAATATTAATACTAATATAAATGGTAGTTTGACCAAGAGGAAGGCTATTAGGAGTAGCCCAGACAGTGTCACCAAATAAATATGCACGTACTCTCAAAACTTAAATATCTCTACAGAGATCAGCCACAATGAAAGGTTTAAATATATTTAATAACAAATAATAAAAGAACAAGAACATACTAAATTTATATTCACAGTGACATCAGAGTTCAAAACCGCTTAAAATATTTAAAACATTTCAGGAGAGTCTCAAATAAACAAAAATATCTAAACTAAGCTTCACTATATTCCTGACTGTATCTAACAGAATTATACTATAATCTAAGAACTTATTAACAGAGCAAGGCAAATGTAGTGAATGGATCTTCTAGTTGTTGTCAGGTCCAAGAAACAATGCAGATTGCTCTGTCTCACTAAGGGACTTCTTAAACTCTCTCTCTCTCTATCGACTTTTCCCCGTACTTCTCAAATTAATATCTAAAATATTACTTCTGGGATAGCTTGCAGAATGACATGATATCTTATCATTTGACTGCTAGTTCCCAGGCCAAACAACCATTGATGAAGCTGGCAGTATTTATCATCTTCTTGAAAAATATACAGAAAAGGGCTTCTCCTCAGATCTCTGGCAGATGCTGGAAGTCATAAAACAATTGCATTCCTTCATGCTTTCAAGACTGGTAATGGATCTATATTACAACATTGAAGTTTTACAACTTCGAATGTTCTAATATCGACCCCTATTCAGCGAACGCTGTAAATAGCAAAACTGCAGAACACCGAATTTCTTCCTAGGGAAGGAATTTGGTTGGTTATTACTGTGGCTTTGCTATTTCCAGCACTGTGGTGGAAAGTTACGGGTCGGGATCAAGTAAGTGTGCGATTATGTGGACGCGAGCGTTAGGGCATGGGTTAGGTGAGTTAGGGTTAAGTGTGCAATTGTGTGGACGTGAGGTTTAGAGCGAGGGTGAGGTGAGTGTGCGATAGTGACGGACCTTAGGGTTAGGGTTTGGGTTAAGGTAAGTGGATAGATAGTAGTGTATGTACTGTTTAGTGCAGGGTTAGATGTATGATTTTTAAGTGTATGTGTGTGGATTGCTGTTTGTTTGGTGTGCTTGTGTTGTGTGTATGTGTGTTGGAACAGTGAATTTTTTTCCGTGGTTAAAAATTTGCTGTTCTGCATGTTCGACATTTCCAGCGTTCACTGAACAGGGGTCGATATTAGAACATTCGAAGTTGTAAAACTTCCATGTTCTAATATAGACCCACTAGAAATTACTTCACTCTAAAGACAATACAGACAGTTTCCTAGTACAGACATTGTCTCTCTTAATGCACTGAAAATTGAAAGATACCATCTTTTATGGCCTAGCCATAAAATAGCTTAATTTCAGTTATTTTTCTAAAATTTACTAGACTGAGGTTAACTTCCTGTATTCCAGTTTCCATTGTTAAAATAGATATATTTAAACATTTACAATAGTTCTCCCACATTTTTGTTCTCTTCCAGTAGGGCCCACTGTGGTTACATTTCAAGCAGCACTTTGCAAATACCTTTTCACCACACACATCTGTACAAGCAGTTTGATATACACATGGCATACAGTTCTAATACATTTGTAACACAAGCATCTTGTATAAATTATTCCGATATTTATCAATGACATATAATTATTTACAAAATTCAAGCTAGCTGTGTTGGCAGTATCTCCTTTCATCACAGGGAGCATGAATGATTGGTAAAGAGCTAAATAGTTCTGGATTGGGCAAGGTCTGTCAAATACTTGGGTAGGTTCTAAGATTAAGGACATTCAGATTTATTTTCATTGTAATGCCTGCATAATTAGTTTTATGTCCCAGCCAAGTTTCAGAAAATGTATGCCATGTATAACAATCATTTTTGGAGGTATGCTACTGAGGAAAGGGGGAATTAGGAGATATATTCTGGACCTGCCCAAAGCTTCAAAACTTTAATAGTGATTTAGAAGAGTTAATGTTTCAGTCAGAAGGGAGCAAGTCACAACTAACAGAGGAATTGTACTTTTCGGAAGTGAGTCCATAAAAGGGGAACCCAGAGCATACAGAAATTGGTTTGGATAACTGTTTTAATGACAAAGAAGGCTATAACCAAAAATGGAAAACTACTATGGTCTTTTCTATTAAGGATGTGATAGCTTTAGCTGAGGATCTCGGAGCTCAAGAAGAAACATTAGTGAGGCAGAAGTTTGTAATCTTAAAGTGTTAACATTGGCAGAGATATATGACAGAAGATAATGTTTTCTGATATTTAACCACCATGTAAAACATCTTTTAGAATTAACAGTGTTTATATTCTTGTAAATCTATATATCTTCCCACTAAACTTTGACTCCCTACCTGGTAAAAAAGTCCATTATAATGACAGCTTTCCAATCCATAAAATACATAACTAACATGGAAAAAATAATGCCCTCTATCCTTTCATGCCCTTCCTTAGATAATAGTTTTTTTTTCAATGAAACAAACAAAAGAAGAAGAAAGAAAAATAAAACAGGGGTGATATAGTAGCTGAATACTATTTACAATGTGTACAATTATTTACACCAGTCAAGTACTGGCATCTGGATAACTCATCTGTCCTCTCGTGCAGATATTCAAAAGTTTAAGAAAAAAACAATGGTGGGGTGAGCAGCTAGGGAACTTGATTCAAGGTATGCTAAAGTCATCCTCTAATCCTAAGGGTAACTGGTAGGGCTCCAACTGTATTGTCATACTCCGGGTGGATGATATTATAGTAAAAATAGATATCAGGTCATTGGACAGAGTATAAAATAAAGCTGCCAAAATTGTTAGACAAATGACACCACTGGAATTGGAAGAAGGACTTAAGAGTATTAAATATTTATTTACTGGAGAAGAGGGTAGATTGTGGCTATGATGCAAACACTGCCTAAAATCTAGTAATATCAGTTGTGATTAAACATGAACAAAATGGGTAAAAGGGAATAGAGAAACTAGATGACAGATGATTTTAAAAAATGATTAAGAAAATAGAGTTTGACACAGAGGGTGCTGACTCCTGAATGCACTGCCAGAAGTAGAGATGTGGGTTGCAGTTTTAAAGGAGGACTCATTAGCATTGGGACATAGATGTCATGTGTACAGAGGTCTGCTGCAATACTCAGGTGGACCTTTTATGTTTACCGACAAGCATTGATATATAAATGTGCAGAAAATTAATTACAGAGAAATAAATCCATTCATGTTAAGATATTTGGAAAGGAGGAAATACAGAGATATTAAGCTAAGTGAAATCCCTTCATCTTAGAAAATTTATAGCACAACTCAGAAAAGGGTTAATTTGCTAAATCAGGAAACCACATCAAGGCAGCACTAAGTTTTATAGGAACATATAAGCTAACAAATGTAAATAATGCTAGAAAAGGAAGAGGTACACCTTAGTAGAAAGAATTAAGGTACTTCACAGATCAGTTCTGGCACACACAGAAAATGCTACAATGTCGAGTTTTGGGTAGTGTGCAGTCCTGTTAGGGTAAAATATAGAATAATTCTGGGAAAACTCATCAGTGGGTCAACACAGATTCAATGAGTGTTTATTAGGACCGTTTCAGTGAAAACTTGCATCTAATTAGCTTCTGAAAGAAAGCTTCAAAGAAGTAAGTAGCCCTACAACTTTTGCAGAGTTGACAGCGACATTCTATAAGAAGACCCGGCACTTGTTTTTTCCTAGCAACTAAAACAAAGAAGATACTAGTACATCTCAGAAATGAGCAATGACTGATAAGATTCTGTTTGCAGTTATAACGTCAGTGTTAACCATCTGTCTTGAAGACAGATATTTTAATGGTCACCACAAAGATTTGATGTTTCAGTTAATGTTCATTATGTGCTTCTAAGAGAAGTGGTGTGAAACAACAGGTCATATAATATGTTAAAACTATCATGTACAAGGAGGTGTCTGAAAAACGTGGAGTGAAAACAGCAAAACATACTATAGCTGTGAAAGAATTAAATTTGTATATGTCTTCTTAGCTTTTTTGGGCGGGTGAAGATAAGGATGTGTTCTGTCATGATGGTAGTATTAGGGTATCCTTAACAACAGCAGAAATTTCAAAGAAAAATACTGTGAATGTAACATGTCACTAAGGAATAATAGATAAACATTGACTAGACTACACATCTGCATATCTTGGTGAATGTACTGCTATACAATTTTGGAGAAACATCACAGTAAGCAAAGCCCTTGTCAGATTATTACAGAGATAATATAACTCACTCAGTGTATAGAGAAAAGACAACCACCTTCACAAGTTAGATTAAAATCCCAAGTCCCATCATGCAACATACATTAAGTTTTCTTATACAGAAGCAAAGAAACCCCCTCCCAAAAAAACTATTATTGAACTTAAATACAATTTTACCATGTGAACATTTCAGTGATATATGAAAACAGGCTGTAGTAGCACCAATTTATAAAGGGGGAGGGGGCTTACTGCAGACTTAAACAGCATAACCTGTATTTTATGCAATATCATTCAGTGCCATTATAAACCTCATTTAAAATAATAGATATAAAACAGTACATTTTAAAGGGAAAACATTCCTTTTTGAATCTTGTGGTATTTCTGAAAGGACAAAAGCAAGAGCTACTTCCAGAAGAAATGATATAAGATTTCCAGTGAGGTACCAAGACCTAAAAATGTCACGAATCTTAAAAGTAAGAAAATGACTGCTAATGGGAAAGCATGTTCAGAAACTTAAACATTTAAATATTTTCTGCGTTGGTGAAAAATAGAAACTGATATAAAGTAATGTCAAGTCTATTTGATACTGCAGGTTTTTCAAAATTAAGAAAAATATATATATATATATATATATATATATATATATATATATATATATATATATATATACACACACACACACACACAAGTGCAAATGCATTACGCAAACATGTACATAATGTAAACTCAAAACAGAATTTCATTCTCTTCAAAGGAGGGGAGCTGTGGTGATACCAGATCAATGTGATAGGTTTATAGGTTATAACTAGACTAATGACACATGGGGAGGTTGGTAGGTAGATACTCTAAGGCTGCTTTATTGGGTATAAGCTAACTGGGCAATGGTAGGCAAGCATTTTCTGACTGCCTGTATCTAGGAGAGACATATATACCAGACCAGTGGTAAATTTCTGACTCACCATCCACTAGTCCAAGTTATGCTTGAATTGGGTTAAGGAAGAACTCTGTTGGCATGGATGGGAAGCTTGTTCCAGAAAAGGGTTAATCTATGAGACACATACCTGTTCCTCCGGTATGCCCTATTTATGTTGATGGCAAGTTTCCTAGATCAAGTAATTATGATACTATTTGTTTTGCAGATGTGTGAAAGGTCCAGAGTGGGATCACAGGATGCTATGTATGCCACATGTAAGTCACCACTCAGCAGCATATATGATACTATATACAAGGACAAGGCTTTCAGTCTGTCCTTTGTAGGACATGTTGTCTGTGTCCTAGATTCTTATTGTGAGGATCCTCTGGTATGGCATATGCCTGGTCAGTTATATACTGAAGGGGGGGGGGGGGTGAACTCTCAGACTTTTTTGATGAAGATCAAGTTCTGCAGAACAATGACATCCTTATACTTAGATGACATATCCTTGCTGATAAGTTGTACAACATATAATGACTTTATTACCACCACAGACACAGAAGCACAGAACAAAGAAAGAATATATTTAAACTGCCTTTAAGAAAAAAGGCTTATATATTAGATATATATGTTTTGGGGAAGCTGGCTTACTTGGGAGGTGAATATATGTTTCCTACTTTATTTCAGTTTCTTATGTGGCTGAAGATTCCCGCTGTGGTGGTGCTGCAGTAGCGTTGTCGCCTCACAGTAAGATGCTGTCCGTTTCGATTCTCAGCTAGAGCGTCTTCTGCGTGGAGACATGCGTGAATGGGCGTACCTTCGTTGAAGGTTGTGTGTCAGGCCTGGCAAGCCGGTACATAAAAATCAACTGCCAATCATTAGCGGACCGGAGTTCCACTATGGCGACCCCTAGCTGGGAAAAGCCAAAAGACACAATGAGGCTGAAGATTAAATCCAATGAAAAGAAGAATAGCATATGATGTGAAAGAAAACTGGCAGGAGGGGCTGAATATAACAAAACTGAGTTGTTTTTGGCTTCATGGCTTTTATTTTGTGTGTTAAAATGGGGTTTATACTGAAACATCAAATGCTTAAAACAGCAAACGATATTTCATCCACCCTTTTTCAGCGAAAGCTGAAAATGTCGACACTTCAGAACACCGATGTTTTCCTAGGGAAAGAAATCGCTGTTCCAACAAAAAAAAAATAAACAGTAAACACTTCCAAACACATACACACATACCTTAACCCTAATTGTATCCCCCCAAAAAACAGTAAACAGATAAACTCATACGCATGTAACCCAACCATGCATCTAACGGAAAAAAAAACTAAACATTTTAAAACATATGCACTTACCTTAACGCGGACCCTAACCCTAAGGTCAGTAACTGTTGCACATTTACGTAAACAGTTCCAAACACATACACACGTACCTGAACACTAATTCTACCCACCCAAAACAAAAGTAAAGCTTAAAACACATATGCACTTAACTCAACCGTACATCTAACGTAAAAAACAGAAAAGTAAACACTTTCATACATATGCACTTACCTTAACCCGCACCCTAACCCTAAGGTCAGTAACTATTGCACATTCACGCTCGGGAGCTATACAGGACAAGGGACCACACTGCAGTGCAGAACACGGCAAAGCAATAAAGCGGTCAAGTGACTTCTTTCCCAGAGAAAGAATTCTCTGCACAGCCGCTTTGCTGTTTTGCCTGTTTGCTCTTTATGTGTCGATGAAAACGCATTTGACAAAATGCGTTTTCGTCGTTCTAATAGGAACCTATTAAAATGATACATGAAAAAATAAGTACAGTGATAGGAATGATATTGTTTAAAATATGATTATGTATGGAAAGTAAAGGAAGTGTGAAAATATGGAAGGCGAAGAGTATGGAAAACTGCCCAATCCACCTACTGCATGTCTTTGGAATGTAGGAGGAAAGTGGAGCACCTGGAGGAAACCTGCATGAACATGGAGAGGATATGCATACTCCACACAGAAGACACCCCTGACAAGAATTGAACTGGAGAATCTCTTGCTGTGAAGTAACAGTGATATCTACTTCCCTACTGTGCTGCCCCTGAAAAAGACGTGGAAGATTGAATTAGATTATTTTAAAAGGTATAAGAAAAGTGGGAACAACAAAATAATGAAAGAAAATGTTTTGTATTTCTACAGGGAAGTGTGGGAAAATATAAAAGATGCCATTTAGGAAAAGACAAGAGAGATTTTAAATGTTTTATGAAGAGGTGTGTGGATTTTTTTATGGAAACATGAGATAAATTACCTCTCAAGAGAAATATGAAATATAAGGTATCTAAAGAAAGATTTTGTAATGTCTATAAAGTAGAAGAAACATTGCCACATTGTTTTCTGGATACAAAGGAAGCAAGGATTTTTGAAATCTTTGTTGAAATGCTTTAAAATGGAGTTATATGTGAAAAGCATTCTAAAATATGCAATTGAATATGATGATATTCGATAAATACAAGGACAAGATTAAGAGATACATTGGATAAGGTTTTATTAGTGACAATGTGGTGTTTGTGGAAAATATGTCGTGAAGAGTTATTATATAACTTAGGAAAGGATAATGGACGTTTAATACTGGAAACTACAGATGGCTCTGGTTAAAGAGATAAAGAAAGTAATTGATGAATAACAGTGAAATATATATACTGAGAAATTGGATAATATGATATGATATAAGAAATGTGTAAAATATTGTACAAAGGATAAAAAAAAAAACGAATCTTTTTTCTATAAGTGCCATAGGAGGAATTAAAGCTACCCGTATCTCTTAACTTCTTGGTGCAAAAAATCTTGACAGAGCCTAAAATAATGGCAGGATAAAGACCCATAAATAGGGACATATTTTAATTATTGTTGTTATACACTTAGAAAGTTATTAGAATAAAAGGATTTGCGTTAACATGCATTTCTGTAAAGGATATGAAGTCTGAAACTCAAATGTATGCCTTGTTTAATGATTTCAATTTTCAGTGATTTGCCAGAAAATCACAAATTTATGAGGAATAAACCAAAAACATGAGGCAAAAATCAGGACATTTTCAAAAATATGGACAGTTGAGAGGTATGCAGCCACCCGATTTACCATCAACTCATGCAAATTTGACTTCACTTTAATATCTCATCTGAAGGATGGCACACTCTGGAGTGCAACATCCCCTTTTGCTGCAGTGCAGTGTCATCATTTAATCTACCTTTTGTAGGAATGGAACCTACTAGAACAAGGAAGATATGGCTGGCAGACACTGCACAAATGGAAACTCCCAAAGTGATGGAGTTAAGCTATGCACTCATTGTATATGACAAGACATAGCCGGATAAAATGGGGCACATTGTATAGTCACAGGAATGTGTGAGGAGAAATTCATGAGCAATGTCATACAACAGGTGAAAGAGAACAGGCAACAGTTGGAATATGAAAGATTCAAGTTTAAGTGAAGAAAACAATATTTGAAGGAGAGGGTAGTAGGACTCTAGAACATACTTTGAGTGAGCTGTGAAATATTTGCCCACTGATGGGTTTAGCAATACCTGGTATAGCTGGAGAAAAGACAGAAGGGGTAACAGGAGGGGCACCTGGAAAAGAACTAGCTGGAGTAAATGTTTGATTCAGTATGCCATTAATGTGGTATCTGCAGCCTTTTATGGCAATACTCCCTAACTTTATATTTTACTAAGCTTTTATTTAATGTTTGTTCCATTTGAAATACATCCATCTGTTCTTAAGTGATGTATCATCCATCATTAAATATTTTTATTTTGCATTGCTTAACTGCTGTATTCACACAAAGTTTCTTTTTATTCATGATAACTCTATTCCATAAGGGTAATAATCTTATCAGCATTTTTTATCTGTCAGCATTCTTTTATATTGATGGAGTTAACGTTGTACAACTAACAGCGACAACATCTAATCATAGTCATCTTTTAAATGCACACCCAAGTAATAAGCATTTTTCAGTACTAGCACAGTTTGGCATATTCAGCAAAAGAGAATTAAAATGCAGTGTAAACACAATGTCTTTCTGCCTTGTTTCTTCCAGTGCAGCCACTATTCATCAATTATAAACATGTAACCTTACTTCTGGCACCATTCTACAATGGCATTGCTGTCATGAAAACACCAGTAATCTTTAATATGAATCTTTTAATATACTGAAAATAGGTCAAAATTTCACATAACTGCAAGTCACCTAATTATTACTGCATGAAATGTGTGTGTAGAGTGCCCCTTTTCTGAAATTTTCATACCTCCTAGCTTCATTTCTCAGCAATTCTGGACAAAACCAAAAATAATGGAGCTACAAACATTTAAAATAAGGACAAATTTTAAATATTACTCCAATTCACTTAAAAACCTGATAGAACAATAGTTTTTGCATCAATGTGCATTTCCAGAATAAGAAGTATGAAACTGTATAGTCTAGCATTGTTAACTGACTTAGTCCTCAGTAATTTACCAGAAAATTAAAACTTTTATAGGGACAGTGCAAAAATATGAAGCAAAATCTAGAGTGTTCTGGTATTGTGTGCCTGTAAGTGGTTTTATAGGATCACAGGAAATAAAAGGTAGTTGAGTATTCAGATAACTTGCACATTGTCAGTACCCACCCTTAGACCATACCTCTTTTTTCGAGGAGGGCTAGGCCAGTCAAGCCAGGGGTGAATTTTTGAAGACCCATGCAATCAACCAGGTCCAGCTCGTAGGAGGATAACGTATCACATTGATTAATTTGCAGTGGGAGTCTATTCCAGAGGTGGGTAAGATGCTGTCCTCTGTGTCTTATTTGCCCGATGATGACTTCAATCCTTGGTTCTGATATATGGGGGACTATTTGATTTGTGGAGGTACAAGAGAGGGCACCACTGGAGTTCTAATGGTAATTAAAGCAGGGCACTTTTTCACCTTGAAAGTAAACCTAAATAACCAGAAAAGTAACCGCAAGTTCTTTACTTGTCTATCTTGTGTTGTCCTCCTTTATGCTGGAGGGATCTTCTGAATGAGTCTGTTTTGCTAGGCTTTTAATGGTCTACAGACTGCCTAGTACTTACCTATGAACTTATGAACCTATGGATCTCACCTCAGGAGTCTTTAAGATACTGAACAAAGGGACAGATATGGTGGACATTTCTCAGAAGGCGTCAACTACTTCTGGATAATTCATAGCAGTAATGTGTGGATAAGGATGAGGTAAATGTGCAGCAAACAATATAGTTATATATAGTGCTAATGTTATCGTTCAGGTACTTTAATAGGTTCCCATGATGATGGCAATTGTGGAAAGTGCAGGAAATAGTCTGATAGCTTCTTTGAGTCTTTGGTGAGAATTTATTTTTTTTGTAAAGGCTGCAAAGCTTACAGTGATTGCTTGAAAGAAAGTTTGCTGTGTAGTAGAGTTTTTGGCAGCTTAGGCATTTGTTTTAGCTGGTGATCATCTTCCAGACAATAAAGATGGCATGTAGTATAGTGCAATGCCTGTCGAAGATGCTGAGTAACAAGACACTGAAAACCCTCTCCCACTTTTCAGTGGACTAAAAGTGCTGGGAATAAAATTCACTTCCTTGTTAAATGATTGGAAGATAATTTATGGCTCCGTTCACACATGAAACCAGGATGGTTCCAGCGCCTCTTCTGATATGAATTGGTCCATCACACAAGCTGCTGCAAAAGGTACACAAGAAAATTCTGAGATGACATCACTTTTATTATTACAGGCAATACCCCACAGTCTTAATTAATAGCCATCCAGACTGAGCTAAAATGAGAAAAAAGAAAAAAAAAACAGAATGCCATGCGTGGTTTTGAACAGCTGTCATTAGTGGGTAATGGATCTCATGAAATGTGTTTCTGAGAGAACCTAGTGGGGCACTAGAAAAGAATAGACTGCTTTATGAGATGAATGTCAAACTTGACTGTTAGCTGCCTTTCTTATTTAGGAAAAATGTGTTGTCCTGGCTAAGGCTGCGTCACTGTTTATAGTCTCAAATGTCATCTAAGCCTTTCTGCTCTTCTGGAGCCCTTAATAACCTTTTATAGGTTCATAGGTTCATACGCTGGTACTAGGCTATTGGTCCTAGCATAGCCATAACAATTCCCTGGATATTTCTTCCCACAATACTTATTTCCCTGGACCCCTATCTAGCAGGGTGACTCACGTGATCCCCAGGGTGAATTTCTTATCTCCCATCCAATCATCAAGGTTCCTTTTGAAGAGGGCCAAGGAGGCACTCTGCTTGACATGTATGGGCAGTCTATTCCAGAGTATGGGGAGTCTCTGGGTCAGGAACCTATCCCTCCAGCAAGTTTTGTTCATTGTGATGACAAGGTTTAGATCCCTGGAGTGTGTGGCTCTGAGGGATTGGGATTTCATTAAGTGGAGCATGTCCAACAGCTCAGGGTTTGACATGGCCTTGTATGTTAAGCAGAGATTGCCTTTGAGTAGACGATATGCCACAGAGTATAGCTGGAGTTTTTTTAGATGGTCAGCATAAGGCATCTGATACAGGCCTGTGATTCTTTTAGTGAGGTATTTCTGCGGCCTTTCCAGCTGTTCCAGATGTCAGGGCATTGTACTCTATAATGGGTCTAATGAGGGATGAGTACAGTGGGACAATGACCTCCTTTTTTCTGAATGAAAAGCCCTTGGTGATGAGGTGTGCCACATAGAAGGATTTCTTGACTGTTGTGGTGATGTGGTTTTTGAAAGTGAGACCACTGTCCACCTGTGTCCCTAAGTCTCTCATCACACTTTCAGTGTTTAGTGTACTGCAACCTATGTGGTAATTCATGGGTACATGGTTTTTCCCAAAGGGGATAACTATACATTTCTTGGCATTAAGCTTGAGCACATGGCTCTGGCACCAAGCATCTCTTTCTGTAATGCCCTTTTGTAGAATATCCACATCATTTGGGGATTAAAAAATAGCTCCCGGTTTACAGTCATCTGCAGACTTTGTTAGCCAGAGTCCCTTAGTGTTGGCCTGTACTTCATAGAAGTAGATTCCAAACAAGAGCAGTCCCAGGACTGAACCCTGAGGTACTCCACTTGTCACTTGTCTGGAGCTGGATTTGGAGTCCGCAACCTTTACAGTCTGGGTTCTGTCAGTAAGCCAGTTGGCAAAACATTGTAGGGATGTATGCCCAGCTTAGTAAGTTTATCTATTATTCCTGAGTGGGGGATGGTGTTGAAGGCCTTGGGGAGGTCCAGATAGGCTGTATGGACTGCCTTACCCTCGTCCACAGCTCTGGAGACTGATTCAAAAAAGTCCCTTCAAGAACCAAAACTGGGTGGGGTCCAGTGTTTGAAGGTTGCCAATGTCTTTGTTTATAAGTTACATGATAATGCATTGCATGCCTTTGCAGATCAGGCTTGTCAGACTGATGGGATGGTAGTTTTCTAATGAGGAACTTACTTAGAAGGCAAAATACAAACAGGCAAGTGAAGTCAGTATCAAAAGTAAAGTAGGACACTTTAAATTTCTCTGTCTTACACAAACACGTACTGGTCACTACAGTCCTTATTGATGCATCAGTACAGTCAAACTCTAGCAAGCTAAATGAAACCTGACCAAATAATTAAGCATTCTTATGCATGATGTGACAAAGGAAACCACCTTCCTATAATGATTACATAAAACATTTAAGTTCTTGTTCACTGGAAGTGCAGCCAGCACTGGGGTCTAATAGGTGTTTTGTTGTGCCAAAGAATACAGTTTATATTACCTCAGGAAACTATCTTACTAGGAGTTTTTAATATAGACATTGGCAAAATTGTACCAGCCAGAATCCATCTACCCACATCCACCAGCATGGATTTTGCAATTACATGCAAATGTCCACCAGATCA